>NW_027503049.1:0-41844 GCF_021521415.1 Bidens hawaiensis | reverse complement strand
CTGACTTGAACACTAAACTGTTATCATCAATGCCAAAAGAATGGTATACAACTAGTAAGATCATTCTTCAAAAGCCAAACGTTGACAAACTCAAGCTGGATGATGTGATTGCTTTCTTCAAGCTGCTGAGATAGAGATGATTGAGGATGAAATGATTAAGGAAGAGAAGCCATGTTTCCAGGTGTCCAATGCACTAATATCACCTATGGGAAACTTGTCCAACAAAAACCAACAACAGATCCCTATCATAGAGGAACCTACAGAACATGGTGTTGATACTCCAAAAGCCTTTGTTGGTGGGGAGTACTAGTAACCAAAGAAACCAGTCAATGTTTATTATCCAACTCATAGATGACCATGATTCTGCATCCATGGCAAGTGGACATTTACCTTATGTTGGTGGAAACAATGGTCAAGGGAATGAAACTCATGCATTGTTCTCTATGTTTACTGAGTCCTACAATGCATTTGTAGCCATAACATGATTCACACAAGTGTCATTCAAGATGATTTGAAATTGATTGATGCAGATGACCTTGAAGACATGGACCTGAAGTGGCAGGCTGCCATATTTGCTCTCAGAAGCAAAAGGCTGTTTAACGGGACTGGAAGGTCTCTAGTTTCTGGTCCAAATGAAAGAATAGGCTTTGATTAGTCTAAGGCAATATGCTATAATTGCCAGCAACCAGGAAACTTTGCTAGAGAATGCAACTAGCCAAGAAACTTCCAAGTGAACCAATACCAGAACCAACAGCCAAGGAATCAGCACCAATATCAGCATAACCAGCAAAGAAACAACAATTACAACAACAAGCCCAATATTAACAACTACCAGCAGCATCAGATGAACAATCAGTAAGTTGTGCCCTAGAACCAGAATTACCAAAGAAACAACCAAAACCCTCCAAATGTTCCAAACAACCCCAACAGAAACATCAAAATCAACCCAAAAACCAAGGGAATGTGACACTTGCTGCACACCAAGAGGGGGATTTTGATCGGAGTGACCATGCAGATGACATCACCAAAGCCAATGTTGCATTAATGGCTAAAGTTGAAAGTGTGGCTGCATCCTCTTCTTCACCGGCACCCTCAACCTCTACAACTGATTACTTGAAACAATTGATGCTTTAAATGTGAAAGTAGGCCAGTTAGAGAGTGAATGCTTTAGAAAACAAAGCATAATTAATGGGTACCAAGGAAGTGATATAATTTATGAATAGAAGATCAGAAGCGTGGAAGATGATTGTGTGAATAGCTAGAGAAATCAGTCATGATATGTGACTGAAATTGATGGGTTAAAGAATATGATTGTTGAAGAGAAAGTGAAGAAATACCAAGTTACAAGTTGAGAATGAATTCCTAAAGAACTTTGTGTCTAAAGGAAACATTTGTGGCATTATGAACAAGATAAGGGAAGAAGATAAGTATAAGGTTGTTCCTCCACCTTTCAACAACAATTATTCTCTAAAGGTTGATAAAGAGAAAAGAGAGACATATCTAAATCAATTCAGAGAAGTTTTTCAAGATAAGGAAGAATTCATTGACAACTACAAAAATGGTTGAAATTAATGAAGATGGAGAGTTTCTTGTAAAGGAAGAAGTAATGGATGATAATTCAATTGGAGTGCAAGTGTCTGAGGATAACTTAATGTTGATGTATTGAACCAAGATGATCTGAGTGACTCTAGTGATCAAATATCTGCTGACAAAATCCAAGCCGCGGAAAGAGGTAGAAGACAAAAGAAACCTGATTCAATTGATAAACTACCTAATCTACCCAAATTGACTCAAAGATGATAAAGAACAATGAAAGAATGAGAATAGAACATGTGTCTTTTGACATATGTGAAAGGTCAAAAGTAAGTTACAATGCAGTCAGGGCCTCCAAGCAAAACTCTTTTGAAAATAACAGTGAGAATAACAAGAAAAAGGCCTTTGAAACAGTTGTAGGTGACAACTTAATTCCAGTATACCCTGTTTTCTCTAGCCATGAAGTGTTTTAACATTGGAGAAGTCGAAACAATGGAGGAGTATGAGAAAAGACAGTCAAGACACAAGGGAAACCTGAATGAAGAGCTTTTGAATTTGAAGAAAATCATCTTTGTGAAGAGCAAGACTGAGTGACAAGACATTAAAGTTGAGGATTTTGTACCTTTCTCAATTGATTTTGATAGTTTGATAACTCATAAAAACACTTGGGGTTAAACCACCTAGACCAAGTGAGGGATTCAAAAAGGGAAATTCTCATGAAAACTTCAAAGGAAAAGTATGGTGTAAAAAGTGTGATGAATATGAACACCATACTGATTCTTGTAATGAATGATTCAACTTCAAACCCTTTCATGTTCCCAATGAAACAAAGTTTTGTCAAAACTTTGAACTTTGCAAACAAAAGTATGATGAATATTTGGGGAAAAGGGAAGTTGAGTGAGAAGGAAGCAGTGATTAAGAATGTGCAAGAGGTTGATAACAATATGAAGAATGATGGGAAAGGTGAAAAGAAACCAAGAAGAATGTGACTACTCAAGTCAAAAGAAACATCATTCCTAGCAAATCTGAAGCTGCTGTGAAAGAAAACATTCAACCATTGAGAATTTTCCCCAATCAAGATTCAGAGTCAGTTAAGTCTGATGATTCTTAGAAATCACCAATCAATGATAAGAAAGAAAAGAAGAATGGTTTCTCAAGGAGAAAACCAACAGAATTGACTGGTGATGAAAAATTTCTACTGAAGCTATGGGTTTGAACTTCATGGATTCATGTGGAAGCCAAGGGGTGAAGTTCAAGAGAAAAAGGACTTTGATGTGAGAGATTTTACTTGTGAAAGGATTATGTGGTGCAAGAGTGAAAAAGCATAATCCCTTATGTGAAAACTCCAAGTCCAACAGACAGTGGATATGAAACTGATGATTCTGATGCTTGTGAAACTGTTTATGAAGATCCCAAGCCTACTTCTTTCACAACCAATGCAGCTATTATTAATGAAACTGATGATTTGCAATTTGATTTAGCTTGCATTTCATTACCCAACTAATCAAATTTCTTTGATTTGTGCAGGAACCATCCACTCCACTGAATGAAGTATGGTATACGGGTAGTGGGTGTTCCAGGCACATGACTTGTGATAAAAGGTCACTTGTCAACTATGAAGAGAATTTTGAAGGACCAGTAGCTTTTGATATTGATGAAAATGGTGGTAAGATTGTTGGAAAGGGAATATTGACAAATGGAAAGGTCACATTTGACAATGTCTTCTATGTGGAAATACTACAGTATAACCTTTTAAGCATATCACAGATGTGTGATCAAGGTTATAAAGTTGGGTTTGATGATTCTCACCGTTTCATTCTCAAACCTGATTATGTAATCCCTCCGAACATGATCATGATGATGGGCCCAAGGAATGGCAATTTTTATGAACTAAACATGAAGGATGTTGTTTCAAGGGATGGTACCTGTTTTGTTTCTAAATCCACTGAAAAATGAGTCAAAATTATGGCATTGGAAACTGTGTCATGTGAATCTGAAGAACATGAACAGACTTGTGAAGGGTGAGCATGTGATTGGCTTACCTACAAGAGAGTTCAAATTGGATGATAACTGTATCTCATGTCAAAAGGGAAAGCATCACAAACATTCTCACAAGACAAAACTAATCAACTCAATTGATCAAGTGCTTGAGATTCTTCACATGGATCTTTTTGGCCCTCTAAGTGTCCCATGTATAGGCAATAAAAGATATTGTCTTGAGATCATTAATGATTTCTCAATATATACTTGGGTTATTTCTAAGTACAAAGGATGAGACTGCTGAGTTGATTAAAAGTTGTATAACCAAGATTGAGAATCAATTGGATGCAAGGGTAAAGATAATGAGAAGTTACAATGGTACAGAGTTCAAAAATGGAGTAATGGAAGAGTTTTGTACTGCAAAAGGAATTCTACAATAATTCTCAGCTCCTAGAACTCTAGAACAAAATGGGGTTGCAGAAAGAAGAAACAGAACACTTATAGAAGTTGCAAGAACCATGCTGGCTGATGCTTTTCTGCCTGTTACCTTTAGGGCAGAGGCAATTAACACAGCCTGTTATGTTCAGAATAGAGTACTTCTCAACAAAAGTCAAGACAAAACTCCATATGAGATCTTGTTTAAAAGAAAACCCTACAACAAGTTTCTCAAACCATTTGAATGCAAATGTTCATTATTGAACACCAAGGATTATCTTAACAAGTTCCAAGAAAATTCCTTGGACTGCTTCTTTGTTGGTTACTCTACACACTGAAAAGCCTACAGAGTATATGTGAAAGATCATTTGAGTGTGATTGAATCATCTGATATTGTGTTCAATGAAAATCAATTCAATATAGTTGAAGGTGCTGCATGGCTGTCTGATCTTGAAAAGTTAATCAAGTCCTTCAAGATTTATCCTAAAGACTTTGATGAAGCTATGTATAAGACAAATGTGATTATAGAAGAATATTCAAAGAAACTTGATTTGGACAAGTTGTGGTCAAAGGTTGCTGAAAAAGGACAAGAATGCAATTTCATTAAGCATCGTTCAATTGTTGGAAATGAAAAAGTACCAGATCAAGTTCAGGATCAGAATATTGAACAAGTAGATCCAGATAATCAAGAAAATCAGGATAATACTGTTCTGAATGAAGCAGATCCTGATAACACTGAAGAAGCAAGAAGAAATGCAAGATTTGTGGACTTGTTTCAAAAATTGAATTTGGAAACAATGTTGCATCTACCTCTCAACAGAACAATGAAGAAGCACCAGAGTTTCATGATGCAACAACTGATTGGATCATTGATGATCCTGATCTCAATGACACAAATCTTGATGTTACTGTATCTACTGATATGATTTTTCAATCTTCTTATGTTGAAAAGAATAATCCTTCTGAAAATATCATAGGAAATATTTATGAAAGAGTAACAAGAATTTCATCTGAATCTACAAACATTTTTTTGTACTCCTGCTTTCTATCCCTAGTAGAATCTAAGAACATTGTTCAAGCATTAAAGGAAAACAGTTGGGTAGAGTCTATGCAGAGTATTTGGCTCAATTAAGAAATCTGCAAGTGTGGGAACTTGTAGACAAGACAAGAAACAAATAAGCAATTGGAACCAAATGGGTTTTCATGAATAAAATGGATGAAAGAGGTATTGTGATTAAGAACAAATTCAGACTTGTTGCATTGGGATGCCTACAAGAAGAAGGGATTGACTTTGTTGAAGTCTTTGCACCAGTTGCAAGACTTGAAGCAATAAGAATTTTCTTAGCTTATGCTGCCTCAAAGAATATAAAGGTATTCCAACTTTATGTCAAATCTGCATTCCTAAATGGAAAAATAGAAGAGGAGGTGTATGTAACTCAGCCACCAGGATTTGAGGACCCTAATTATCCTAACAAGGTGTATAAGTTAAACAAAGACTTACATGGACTGCAAAAAGCTCCAAGAGCCTTGTATGATGATTTATCAAATCATCTACTTGAACATGGTTTCCAAAGGGGAGCTAATAGACAAGACCCTCTTTTACAAGAAGAAAGGAAAATATTTGATGTTGCTGCAAGTTTATGTTGATGATATCATTTTTAGGTCAACCAATGAACAGATGTGCATGGAGTTTGAAGAGGTGATGAAATCCAAGTACAGTATGAGCTCAATGGGAGAAATGAATGTCTTTCTTGGATTGTAAGTTCAACAAAAGACTGATGGGATTTTCATATACCAGTCTAAGTATGTGCAGGACATATTAGAGAAATTCAAGTGTAATGATCTTAAAACTGCTTCAACTCCTAAGATACAAAATAGATTATGGTAGTAGATGAAAAGGGGTGGGGGAGGGGGGGGGGCAGTGGATGAACTTGAATACAGAGCCAAGATTGGATCTCTTATGTATCTGACTGCTTCAAGGCCAGATATCATGTTTGTTGTTTGTGTTTGTGCAAGATTCCAGTCAAGTCCTAAGGTTTCTCATATGAATGCAGTGAAGAAAATCTTTTGATATTTAAAGGGAAGACCATATCTAGGAATTTGGTATCTAAAGAACAAGTCCTTTGATCTAACCGCCTACATAGAAAGTGACTATGATTGGTGCAATATGAGCAGGAAGTCTACTTCTGGAGATTGTCAATTTTTAGGAGACAGATTGGTGTCATGGCAATGCAAGAAACAAACTACAGTGTCAATCTCAACTGCAGAAGCTGAATATATTGTTGTATCTACTTGCTATGCATAAGTCCTCTGGATTTAAAATCAGATGCTGGATTTTGGTCTGATTTTCTTAAACACCTCTATTTACGTTGATAACACTGTTGCATGTTTTATTGTTAAGAATCTTGTACAACATTCCAATGCTAAGCACATTGAAATCATACATCATTTTATAAGATATTGTAGTGAAAAAGGTTTAATTAAGTTGAAAAGAGTTGATAGAATTGATAATTTGGCTGACTTATTCACAAAACCACTTGATAGAACCTGGTTCAACTTTCTTCTGAAAGCCCTAGGAATGCTTAACTCAAATGAAGCCCGATTAATGATGTGTGCTAGTTGTGCAAACTGACAATCATTTCAAAGGCATGATGAATGTTTGTTTGATATGTGTGCTTCTATGAGCTAATTGACTATTTTGGTAGAGGATCTACAAATTGTTATGTTCGAATCTGATTCTGTTTGTTGTTCACTGATCTGTGCTTAATTGATTATTATAAATACTAGGTATTTTTGATGCTTTGGACAATGATCAGTGAATATTTACGATATCTAGATAAGTACCTGATTTGACTTGATAATGTGTGCTTGTCTGATATCTTGAGTATGTGTTTTATCAAATGTGATATTGTTAGGATTTGTTAGACTATGCATTTTGTGAAGTCTGCCCGTTTTAATGATGTCATTGATGATTTTGAGTTGAATATGTTTCACGTGTTGTTGTGTCAAAATGTGCTTTTGTCTCAAAAGATATACTCAATTGAAGAATTTTGAGAAGCTTTTGGTCAAAACAATTTTGATAAAACAGAGCAAGTTGTTTAATGGTGCTGACATATGATAATATTATTCAGTTCAAAGCTTTATAGAAGCATAAAAAATGAGATTTTCAATTAAAAGACTCAAAGAGTTACTTTTGCTTAAATTATGTCATTTGCTCAAGTTAGAAGGAAATATACTTGTATATGTTTGGTCGTGTCATCTATTTTTCAGATTGAATGGGTAAACATTAACCAGAAGACTGAAAGAATTTGGGGCAATTGTAACGTTTTCTACTCTTTCAAGTAAAATTATGTCAATAACTCTAATTTGATAGGACATGTATCCTCATACATGTTTGGTCCTGTTAACCCCATGTGGTCAAACAGGATAGCCATTTACCTTATAATTAAAAGAATTTGGGGTGATTGAATTTTTAAACATTGTGTAAGATGTGAAATGATAGTACATTGACCATTTGGCCAATTATATGGATTTAATAGGCTAAAAAGACACTTAGTGCAGTCATTGACATGTATGGTTTCTTTCCCATGACGTGTAATTCTAAGGTGATATAAACATAAAGAAACAGCTAAACTTCTAAGGTGTAAATTCTAAGTTGATATAAACATTGTTGTCTATGCATGCTCCAAATACATCTTTCCAAATGATAGGCAGAAAAGTAAATATCTAGTCATACACGAGCCCGTTGGTATCTGGTCACCAAAATGAAATATCTTATTTGAGAATGACAAAGAACAAATGTGAACTACATTGTTTCAAATATTTACTCAGCCAAAAGTAAATAAGTTTTCACAAAAATTTTTTATAAAGATAAATGCAAACATAAGGGTTAATATTAGAACTACAGAGGTGGAGGCAATCATATAAGTCCTTTAAACATTCTGAATGAAAGGCATGTAAGTCCAACTTGTGTGGCCTATAAGTCTAACGTTCAACCTCAAATGTGTTTGTAAGACTTGAAAAGAAATATTAAAATCCTTAAACTGTTTTGTCATTAAAATTTTTAACCATATATCCGGGGTCGGAGTCAATTCGGGGTGATCTGAAGAAAGCCAAATAAGCTTTGAGAATAAATATTGAGCATCAGAAAACAATATGGGTTATCCATTTAGTATTATGCATATTAAATGAAGCTTAATAATATCACCGAAGAAATGAAATTCATGATAAGTCTAGACCTGTTGTTAACCTGTCTAATATTTCATAATAATGCTGAGAATGAAGTATTGAGAAGCTTCTTAGTCAATATGAACCCATGACTGAGATCTTTTTCATAAAAGGAAAGAAACTGTTTTGAAAGGAACTATAACTGAAATTTGATCTCTAAATGCACCATTTTCTCAGTTTAAGTCAGAAAGAGCTGCATTTTACCTTCAAAAGGTTTAAATATGTATTTTCGGGTAAGGTTTAATGTTTTCAACCTTCCCGAGCACACTTAGATGTTGTTTGTCTAAGTTTATCAATTTCGGGCATGCTTTGATCTTTTAAGATTATTTCGGGTAGACTTGACTGTTTTAGTTGAAGTTTAACCCTTTCGAGCATACTTGAAATATAAATATGTTATTACTAGCAAGCTTTAACAAGTTCAAGTTATTCTAGCACACTTAACTATTTTGCAGGATATTTGAATTGTTTCTAGCAAGCTTTGAATTTTTTGATGCTAAATATGAAATTTCTATCAAGCTTTTATATGGTTTGTACTGCCTAGCACACTTTACAATTTTGTTTGGGAGTACAACTGTTTACTAGCTAGATATTTGATATGTTACTATTCACTAGCAAGCTTTGTTGAATTCTAAACTATCTAGCACGCTCAACTGTTTTATAGGTTGTTTAAGTCATACTAGCATGCTTTGTGAATGAATATGTTACATCTAGCAAGCTTCAATGTCTTTGGACTTCATAGCACACTTAGGTGTTGCTTTTAGTGTTTAAACTCATTCTAGCGAGCTATGTATTACTTGTGAATATGATTCTTTGACATTACAAGTGTTTATCGGGCAAATTTTGTTTCCCGAGCACACTTTGTGTTCCGAGCATACTTTGAAATTTTCAAATGTTCTCTTAACATACTTGGTAATTTCAAAACTTTGCTTTTCGAGTACACTTTGTGTTTAAAATCCCTCTCTAGCACACTTTATATTCTTGAAGTATTTCATGCATATTTTGTTTCAAAATATACTTGACTGAATCTCTGTGAACTATTTGACATTTTCGGGTAAAGTTTGTGATAGGTTAAGTTATTTGAGCAAGGTTTGTTATTAGAAGTATATCTAAGGTATTTATTCAGGAATCTTAACTGATTCCTAGCAAGGTTGCCTATTTGATAGTATATACTTGATTATTATCCTTGTGATTAATTTCTCAAGCAATCTTGTATTTCGAGTAAGCTTCCTTCATTGTATTTTCTTAGCTTTATTTCTAAAATAACCTAAAATTTTTGAAGTAAATCTAAAACAAGTAAGCTTTGAGAAAGTGGAAGGTTCCTAGCAAGCCTAGTAAATAATTATTTTTTCAAGCAAGGTTTGGTAAACGAACTTTATCGAGCAAGGTTTTTTAAAGTGAATATATTTAAATGGATAATAGTACTGTTTGACAGCTATTAACTCACAGCAAGACAAATTGTATTTAAAACCCACTTTCAAAAGGTATATAAGAGGGAGTTAGAGAAAATTTTGCCACTTTTCTCTCTCACCTTCCACTCTCTTGCTCTCGCTTCAGAAACTCAACCTACTTCTTACAATCATCTAAAACTTCCTAACCCTAATTTGTTAGCCACTCAATCCGACTCGTTAAACATCAATTAAGTGTTTTCTGACAACGATTAAGTGATAATGGGCATTTAATATTCATTTGTACTAACTCTCGGTTTCTTGTGTAGGTTATAAATTTGTCGAAGCTCAGGTTCTTAAAGAAATTTCTTCTTATCTTCTTCAAATTATAACCTAAAACTGCTTAAAGCTATGAGCTTGGTCACTAATTTTTACTTTGAATATGTTTATTTGTTTGAACTGATATGGCGGATGACGAACCGGCATACCCGTTTGAGCAGAAGCACAATATGTGTGCTTTGTTACAAGTTACTGCAAACAATGAGGAGGTGGCTGATATGATATGGTGGCTTCAACGATTGAATATTCGCTTTGCCTTAACATAGTGCCCGTGTTGTATAGAAATCATTTACTAGATTTCTGGCGCTCAGCCACACTGTACGATGATGTACATGGTAGGCGTATCAAAGCTACCGTGGTAAGGCAGGAAATTCGTATTACTGAAAGATTAATCAGAACCTGCTTGCAATTGCACGATGATGATCACAATCCGATTCATTTTACAACCAATCATCTACTGAAGACTTTTATGCAAACTATGGGGTATCAAGTTGATGTAAAGGAAGGACAATTCCAGAAGAGAATTTTCCTAAACATATATAGGTTCTTGATTCACCTATCATTCAGGGATTTGCCCCGAGAAAGGCATCTTGGACTCTCATGAGTCGTGACTTGGCAAATGCAACTGTTGCCATAATCTATGATCTGCCATTCATTTTTTCGAGGATGATTTTTAAAGGGATGGTCAGCATATTGAGGAAGCCGAATAAAGAAAATTCCTTGCATATCCCAGATTTTTGCAAATCATCTTTAATCGTGAGTTACAAGATTTATCCATAATGGGTACAACACATGTATTGCAGAATCCAAACACTTACAAATGGATTGCTAATCTGGCAAGCACAAGCAGATTTAATCCAAATGCTGAATTTGATTTATTACCATGATGCTGAGATCATGCCAGTTCCTGAGTTAACCTTAAAGGATGAAGATGATGATGAAATGGAGATTGATGATAATTGTGACAATGATGATGAAGGAGATGGACATGATGGAGGAGCTGAAGGAGTATTTGTTTATGATGTACTTAATCAGGGGAAGAATCAACCCATACCAACACCACCAACCACACCCTTAGCCACACCAACAATTACACCACCCCCACCACCACCATTAGACACATATATTCCATCCCCATCGACCTCACCACTTATCCAAAGCCCACCTGAAAACTTGAAGTAAAGCCAACTTCACATCAATGACCATACAACACATGAACCTTATATTCCAGAAACCATTCCTACACACTTACAAACCTTCCCATCCATACCAATTACTTCACCAATTGAATCCCCAGACCATTCCCAAACATTTGAAACTACATAGCCTACATTTTCACACTTATTCCAAACACAACTTATCCATACCCAAAACCCACCCACTGAACCTATTCCATCTCACAAAGAAATACCTGATCCTTATAAACACCCGCCTACTCAAACTCCTTCCAATAATGATATCTTGCTCAGAAGAAACCTAAACCTTCTTTGTGAATATATTGATCTAAGGGGGAGAAATAATGAACTGAAGAAAGAGAATGATAATTTGATTAAATAGATAGCCCAAGAATTTCAAAGAATTCAATCCCTTGAGGAAGAGGTTGAGAATGTTTCAGTGGCCACTGTTGCTAATGAAAATGTTGATGAAGTGATAGTGAATGTGGAAGTAGAGGTTGAAGGAAATGGTTTGAAAAATATCTTAAATGCTTATGGTGATAGTGAGAATGAGGATAGTAGAGGGAGAATGATCTTTCATGAAGATTATGAAGGAGATAACTCTGGTGATGATGTACAAGACTATGATGTGAATGATGAGGTGTTGAATACTGTGTATAGTGAAGTTGATGATGATCTACTTAGAAGAGAGAGAGAAAGTTTGAGGATGATGTGGAAAATCAAACTACTGACAATGTGGCCACAACAGAACAAATAGCAACTGATGCTATTGCTACTGATGTAGAATGATGCAATAGCCACAAATGTAATGACAGATGTTGTGATGAATGAAGGAGCAGCTACTGAGGGACTAGCTCTTATTGAACAAGAAACCAACAAAGAAAGTTTCTAAAGGGTTGAGTAAGACAAGGAGATGGATGACTTGTCCGATGATATTGACAATTTCCCTTCAGAAACAGAAAAAAGAAAAGAGAAGAAGGATGGAAAAGGGGAAAGCAATAGCTAATGATGAAGAAGTGCCTGAAGAGCCTGTTATTACAAAGAAGGTAAATGGTGATGATGATGATGATGATGATGATGACGATGATGATGATGATGATGATGATGATGATGATGATGATGATGATAATGATGATGATGATGTTGATGATGATGATGAGAATGCTGAAGCAGCCAAAAGGCTTGAACAAGTGCTTAATGAAACAAAGGAGAGGGAATATATTGCTCAACCCTTAACAGCAGAAGAATTGTCTTAAAGAGAAGATTTGATTGAGCAAGCTAACATTGCCAAAACATTGAATGAAGAAGAGGAAGAGGATCAGGAAGTGATTGACATGTTGATTAATATGAAAAGAGCTGAAGAGGTGGATAATTTTTTGCAATAGTTTTGAGTATACTCAGTCAAACTCATAATGAACTTGAGAAGGAAGCTGAAAATGAAGAATCTGTGAAACAGGGGGAGACTGAGGTAACAGTATAAACACTGTTGAAAAATGCTTACAAGATACATGAGGAGTTCACAAATAAAGTGAACAGGTTTGAAAAGACTTTTACTAAAAAAAGGAAGGCCGGTGAACAGATTGATAAAGAGAAGTCAGCAAAAGGGCTAGATGGGATGATGAAAATGAATATTTTGTTGAAATCCCTGCTGGGCAGGAAAGCCCATTGAGGCCTGTACCAATTCAGATGATTAGGCCGGAGGATATTCCTTAAGATGTCCCATATCCAGAGGAACCAAAAATCGATGTTGTAGATGAGTCTACTGAAAAAAAAGGACACTACTAAAGAAGATGACTCAGATGATACTAATGATAATGATCAGGGTAAACTGCTGAAAAAGTTGATATTGTGTCTCCACAAGTTGAAATAACTGAAGAGCGAAGGAGAAATATTTAACATAGTTTGGATGAGGCCATCAGGAATAATCCATTAGTGATCAAGTTGATCAAACTTGGTTATAAATTTGAAGGATTGGCTCCTCTATCTGATGAGGAGCTACAAAAATTGATTGATAAAGAAGATGAGATAAAGAAAATACTTCAAAAGAAGAATGTTGAGTCTATGAAGTACATAGAATATTTAAGAAAACATGGTTTGAATGAAAAAGATTTAAGCAGGATGAGTTTCCATGATTTGGAGAGACAGTATAACACAACAAGGGAAACTATTCATAAAGAAGGAAAGGAAAGATTTATAAAAGAATCAAAGCTGAAAGAAAGAATAAAGGAGGTAAGGAAAAATTAAGGAGGAAAGTGTGGATAATAGATTGACCGAGGTATGGCACTGAGCTTGTTGATAACCTATCAAAGGCAGTGGTTGAATCTCACTTCAATAGACTATCAAAGAAAGATCAATCAAAGAAAGATCAACCTGAACCTTCTGCCAAGAAGCGAAGAATTATGACTCTAAGAGAAAAGAAGAGAGCTGAAAGTGAAAAGGATAAGTTGGAAAAGACTGAAACATCCAAGACTCCTATTCCCATGGAGGTTAAACCAGATCCTGTTGAACACAAAGATCCATGGGAGGATGAGGAGATGATTAAACTGTTGAATGATGTAATGACCAAAAGGGGCATGACAGAAAATATGTTTGACATGATGGGAAAGGCATAACTGAAGAAACTGTTTTATGAACAAAAAGCTGAATGGGAGGAGCTACTACCTGAAAAGAAATTCCCAAAAGCTTTGTTGGTGGAAATTTTATACCGGCCTATCAGCTCAATGATGAAAAATTATGGAAATTATTGGTAGATTATTCAGGGATGGAGGTGAAAACCATGTTGATCTGATGATGATGCCTGCTGAATTAGAAGTTGAGGTATATAAATGAAATTTTGAATCACATGGCCCACTAAACCAATGAAGTCTATTCCTACAATGCCCTCTGTTTCAAGGAGACACATCTCAACATCTAGATATGAGCCAAGAAGAGTTGGAACTCAAAGGGAAGAAAGGCCACAAACTGATGTGGACTTACCAATGACACTCTTCAATGACTTTGTCTCTAATACATTGAAAGTGATTATGCAAAGCAGAGAATTAAGGGAGATTATCTTCAAAGATGAATTTGTTGATTACAAGAGAGAGAAACTTGATATAATGGCCAATCTTAACTTATATGACTATCATGAAGAGTGAGGCTAAGAAGAACTTTCCTCTATTGGATCAAAGAAAGAAGTGGGAGCTGACTAAGCAGGAAAAGAACATAAGAGCCAAGCGCATAAGTAATATAAGAAGTGTTGAATTTTACTACATCTCAAAAGTCAGAAACAAGAACACACTGTTCAACTTGAATACTTGCATCAGTATGAGGAGACGCATGACAAGACCCAACCACGAGGTGCAGAAGAATGGTAGAATTGCTCAAATTGACTATAAAAGTTTTGAAGACCACTACATTCTTCGCAACTCCGATGGATTGATTTTGGGTATAATAAAGACCGATGATTATCTAACCCTTATAAGAAATGGAGATTTGAGGGACACTATGGAAATGACAATTCCTGAGAATCACCCTCATCATCAAATATTGTCTATCTTCAAGCAAAGGGCAGGATTAGTGATAGTCGATCGAAGACAAGCAGCCGATAATGTAAGGAGATGAAGACTTTGTTTAGCATTAGGTTGGCTTTGTAATGTCTACGGACATAATTTTAAATATGTAATCTTTTGATTTTGTAATGTAATTTTTATTTTGATTTGATATGTATTTTGACTGAGTGTATGTAACCTTAATAATGTTTTGGGATAGCTGAGGTGTTCCAATCTAGGAGGAGATTGTTGACTCAAAGATTAGACATGATATGACTTGAGAGAGATTGGAATCTTCTCAACAGTCCACATATATGGTTAAGTATGGAAACCGAGCACACTTGGACCTCCTAGCAAGGTTTTACTTGTCCTAGCAATGTATTTTGCCTTTCGGGCAAGGTTATCTTCTTGAAATCTTCTTTAGTGTCAATTCGAGCAGGGTTCACTATGTCTAGCAAGGTTGTTCTTCGTAGCCAAGCAAGGTTTGCTTCCGAGTAAGCTCTTAGCTAACCAAGTTTTTTAAGCCAAGTGTTTGGAAGATCTAGCAAGGTATTATTTTATAAATCAGAAGTCCGAGCATGCTTGAAGAAAGTTGATCAAGAAATACTCTAAGTACTTTCTCTAGCAAGGTTCAACCCCGAGCAGGCTACAGTGCTACCAGCACAGTTCAAACAGTGTTACTAGCACACTTGGGTTTGCTTAATAAGTTATCTTTTAACAAATGGTTGAAGGGATTCATGAAGAACAATTTGCTCGCAGGAACATATCAAGAAAAGTTTTCTATGGTCAAGAAGATTGAAGTCTGCTAGATGAGTATCTTCTAAGGAAAATACTCTAAGTAAAGTCTACTCGGAGAACTATTTACAAGCGCACTTCAAGGTTACCAGGTCTACTCGAAGAAGAAAAAAGGCACAAAGCCTACCCGGAAGACATGTTGTATACTTAGTATGTTTTTGAATATGTAATATGATTATGTACCAATCATAAGGGTTTCTTGAAGGAATTACAGCTATTAGGTAGTGGCAGGCCTATAAATAGAATAATTTAGGGCACGCCTACTACGGATTTGCCACTTTACACTTTTCATACCTACCATATATTCCCGTATGAGTGTGACGGTTGTCCTAGATTAGTACGAAAATACATCCCTTACAAGAAACCCTAATCGATTTACATTTGTATGAAAAACCATCTATAAATGGAAATCTTTTGAGTGATTGTTTTTGTTAGTTACATTTAATATCTTTAAGCAACAAATAGTTTTGTTAGTGATTCCGCCGTTAACAAACATCTAATCCTACCTTATATAGCAATGTCACCAACCTCCTTGTCGACACATTTATTGTATGGGTTGTGACATTTATTGTGAGTTTGAGCGATCGAATACGGGACCGACATTCGTGCATTCCCTCTTGAAATGTCCTTTCTCCTTGCATCGAAAACATCGAACCTTTGACTTGTCGATCCCAGTTTTGAAGTCGTCCCATCAAGGCAATTCTATCTAGTAATTTCCCGAAATCTTTTAGCTCTTCGGACAACACTAGCCATGCACCAACGTATATCCAACATCTCCATCTCTTAAGGATCGATTTGATCATAATCATCCTTTTCTTGTTGTAGTTTCCAATTCTTCTAGCTATTAAGTATTCAAATGACTCGAGGACGGGTCCTAGAAACGCCATATGTTCTTGAACATTCTTAACAGTAAGTCCGCTGTTGTTTCTGATGTTAACTGCTATGTTGCATTGGACAACATTAGATGATGGACTCGTGGATTTTGAGGATTGATCAGGAGCAGAGTTGGTTCCAGAATAGGTCCTAGTGTAATACGGTATGTTAGGTGGTTGACTTGATTGAGAACTTCCACCAAAACTATTATTTGTGACAAAAGCAGTTTGAATCTTCGGGCTAGGAGCTACCACGAATTGTGATGAATTGAGTATAATCCAATGTCTTGAGTTACAATATTACTCTTCATTTTCTGTTTCTTGCGAACTTCGAGCTCTTGTGCTTCCAACTTTTCAATGAATCGAGCTAGAGTCAATCTAGCATATGCAATCAGGTTTGATTGTTGAATCATAATGACTGTCTCCCATTTATCAGATAGAGAATCAGAAATTTATCAATGTACTCATATTCTTGCTTATCAATGCCCAATCTTTTCATCTCATTATCCAGATGACTGTATCTCTCGATCAATTGTGCCATTGACTCACCTTTGACCATAGTGTAGATATCAAATTCCTTACTCAAAAGAGCAATCTTAGACTTCCTCATATATGGATTCCCGGTGTCTTTGTTAAGTAAAGCTTCCCAGATCGAGTGACATGAACCATTGTGTTGTAATAATTGGAAAATATCAGACTTGATGGCTTGTTGGAAAAGATTCATCATTTTCTTCTCTCTAAGAAATCTTGTTTTATCACCCTCAGGAATTTGAGATAACCAATTGCTTGTACATTCTAATTACGTGGGACTTCAACCTCTTCCCGTGGCTCATAAATCACAGCTTGAACAAAGATCTCGAACTTATCAGCCCAACTAGGATAATCTTCCATCCTCAAAAACTTCAGGGGCTTAGTAGACGTTTCCATTTTATTCTCTATATTGATATTTTAAGTATTGGTGAAGGGTGTGTCACCAAAGCATTCAATTCTTTCATCGTTGCATGAAAATCAATAGAACAGCAACATTAGCGTATATGTTTATGAAGCGTGTAAGTCTTAGGAGAGTATAAATCTTTAATAGCGTGTAAGTATACATATACATTTAAACAGGAACTTATACGCCGTATAACACAAACTTATACGGGCCACCACAGTTACATGGAGACACTTTTCAACGTATAACCACACTTATACGGTTAGAACAACTTATACGGTAAGAACAACTTATACGGTGACTAGTTTTACTACACGCTGCACAAACTGTAACATAAACATGTTCTAATCTTGATGAATTTGATAGATTTGATGAATTTACTCGTGGATAATTGATCAACACATGATTACGAACTTGTCACTGTGTTTAATCAGATTTTGAAACATAGACGAGTGAATAATTAAAGATTAAATATCTGTTTATAACTTTGAATTTGTAATCTTCAAATCATCAACTATAAACGAGTGATCTGTTCAATTCAATAGTAAACACGAGCCATAAACTCTTATACCACTTGAAAGACCTGATGCCCTATCATAATACGTCAACACAAAAGTGTAGATACGACATGTTAAGGATCTATAACGTTTCGTTTACTATACTATGCTAAATGGCGAAAACACGTAGCAAAGGAACTAAAAACATGATGATTCACTGTAATAATTGTAAGTCCTTTAAACGGCTCTTTCAATGTGATACAAAAAGATCTCGTTGTTATGAGGAAAATCACAAGTGATGATTCAAGTTATGCAATCAAACACACAAAGAACACAAACAAACTGCTTCAAAACACACATATATTACGTCTGATGCTTAAGCACAATAGTTACACCGATATCTCGTGCACTATGTTATGAACGGCCAAATTATGATAAAACGATATACATAGTTTATATAGGCTCTACACCCAAGCCCAACACAACCCAAAAGCCCACCGAGATCCAAGAGATCTCAGTTTACAATATATGCGCAAAACTAAGTACTAACCATACAAATACTAGCCCAACAATAATCACTTAATATACATATAACAACGTTTAGTACAAGTGATTTCCAAATTATAAAACTATTACAAAATGTGACAATTAAGCACGTTCAGCAGACAGAATCAATTTTACAATAATTTTCCAAAGGTTGGATCGATTTTCTATTGAAAACATTTAAAGCTTAAAAATAACTCTTAACTGAATAATCATATCACTTCCCATTGAATTACGTAAGTCAATTTAAAACTCAGTCGCCCCAATCACTTTTAATTTTTAGGTAAATTACTATCCTCTATGTCTACAAATGGATAACAGCACCAAAATTTTAAGCGAAAGAATTAAAGTACAAACACACCACAATCTCCCCGATTGCTTTTAGTCTTTTGGTGAATGGCTATCATGTATGTCTACAAGTAGATGATAGGACCAAACATATACCTGTATATGTCCTTCAAACTTGAACAGCCGATATAATTTTAAGCGAGAGTGTAATAATATAAAAAAATAATTTATAATTTTTTTATTTTTTTAAATAAAACACAAACACACACACTCTTTTTGAATTTTTGAATTTTCTCCACCTAAATTTATGCAACAAAATTTTAAAGAAAAAGAAAATATTTATGTACAAATTTAACCCCAAAAAGGCTCAACCATCGAAACGAAGCATTTTAAGAAACCCCACAAGGACATTAAATCTGGCTGTTCTGGCCGGTTTTGTAAATAAGTCTGCCGCATTATTATCAGTGTGAACTTGCTCAAGATGAATCAATTTACCGTCGTAACAATCACGAATAAAATGAATTTTAATAACAATGTGCTTGGTTTTTGAATACTGGACATGATGTTTTATAATAGCAATAAATTGGGGTGTCAAGATATTCCAAACCGCAATTCAGCAATTGATGTTACATCCATATAAGCTGTGAACAACAAGCCGACGCAACAAAATATTCTTCCTCAGCAGTGAACGTGGACACAATTTGTTGTTTCTTGCACCGCCATGAAATCAGCCGATCACCTAGGAATTGGCATCCAGCCGATGTTGATTTTCTGTCAATATCATCTCCACCGTAATTGCTACCAGCAAAAGCATATAAGTCAAAATCTGAGTTTTTGGGACACCAAAGACCTAGATTTGGTTTCCCTTTCAGATATCAAAAAATAAATTTAGCAACAATTAAATGAGAGAGTTTAGGATTAGTCTGGAAAAGGACGCATTGACAGACAGCAAACATGATGTCAGGGCGACTATGGTGAGATACATCAGGGATCCGATCATTGACCGATAATGCATTTATATACGGGATTTCCTTCTGGATCAGAAGAAATAAGAGGTCTTTCCGCCATAGGAATTGTTGCGCTCCTAGAATCTTGAAATTCAAACTTTGCAAGCATGTCTTCTACATATTTGTTGGTGCATGTTTTGTAACAGATGATCATCAGTGTTAGTTAGAATCGAGAGCAACGGTCAAGGGGGAGTCTGTTGGTGCATTTTGTGACCGTCGCTATGCAATTCCGACTAGCTGAGGCGAAGTGGTGAAGTTAGAATAACTTCACCATAGGAAAAGTTAGAACAACTTCGGCGTTGGCGAAGGCTAGAGGCCCAAGCCCAAGCCCGCGAGTTTGTTCAACTATATATATGTGTGTCATGTTTAGGGTTTCTAGTTGGGAGTTCAGTTGTTCAGTTGTTTTTTTGCATAGAGAAAAACAGAAAGTGAGAGTCGCGTGGGCAGACCCGAGGTAGAACTCACCTCGGGTTGGCCGTAAGTTGTTTTCTCGTTTGGTATGTAATGCGTTTTGATTATTATATAAAGCGATCTGCAGATTTGTGTTATCCCATTCGTATGTACGGTTGTGTTTATTCGTGTTCTTCGTCTCTAATACCATAATCGAGTCTAGGAGGATTCCACACTCCTAGACCTCGTGCGGATCTCGTATCGATCACCATCGCATCGGGGACTTACAATATTTTCCTTGATGCAACGGAACATTGCCATCTCCCACAACGAACTCTTTTCAAATCTCTTTTTCATGACTTCTTCAAATTCAGAATATAGTGAAGTACTGATAGACCTGAAGACGAAGTCATCCACATATATCTGAACCAGGATAAAATCTTTCCCTAAACTTTTAAGGAACAGAGTCTGTTCGATGGTTCATCTCTTGTAACCATGCCCTAGAAGATGAGCCGTCAAAGTTTCATACCACGTCAAAGGCGCTTGGTGAAGATCATACATTGCTTTATCTAACTTGTTAACATGAGTTGAATTATTTGAGTCAACAAACCCTAGGGGCTAATCCACATAAATCTCCTCCTTGACTTCTCCATAAAAAAACGTTGTCTTGATATCCCTCTGATAAACCGTGAATCCCATGTAGGAAGCATATGCCAGAAAAATCCGAATGGCCACAAGTGGATCCACGGGAGCATACACTTCAGTGTAGTCTAAGCCTTCAACCTGACGAAAACGACGAACGACGAGTTGTGCTTTGTTTCGAACGATAACCCCCGTATCGTCTTGCTTGTTGCGGAAAACCCATCTTGTATCTAACGATATTTTTCCAACTTGCATCTCGACCAATCTCTAAACTTATTTATAAAACTAATTTAATTCCTCATGCATGGCATCCACCCAGCTTGGTTCCTGTATTGCCATTTCTACTACTTAGGCTCTATCTGAGAGATGAAACAGGAAAATAAACAGCTGTTGATGTATCCGGTCTGACTTTTGGTGGATACGCGTGTCTCAAGAGGACCTATAACAATGAAAATTGGATGATATTGTTGAATTCTTGTAAGAATTGAATACCCAAGAACGAAACTGGTAGAAGGTAATTTTGATGGATGTTCAAGGATTTCTGTAAGAGGGTTCTTCCATCAATATATCGCTGTACTGGAAATGTATTCATTAGGTATTACATCTAGGAATAGAGTGCTTCCAAAGATTTGAAGAATCGGACTCTCCCCCTCAACTGATGAAGCATCGAATGCAGGTGCTGGTGAAGACACAGTTTCGGTAACGTCTTCTTGTTGATTGTCTGACAACGGCTGAGCGGTATCCAATGATTCTGAAGGATCAATACACAACACTAAAGACATGTGAGAATCAGCAGCTGAGTCTTCTTCCTCATCATCCGAATTTGAAACACCGGCACCCGAAATTTCTTTATCGACAATTGGAAACACATTAAAGGGCGTGAAAAGATAAGTATAATCAAATAGCCAGTCTGGACCGACAAGAGCATCAGTCTCATTTTCTTCTAACCAGCGCACGTCATACGCCCAGTATATTCAACAAACTAACAATCATCAGCATTTGCTCCAAACATTGGAGTCGTTTCAAGATACAGCAGAGTATATGGACACCAAAAGCCTGAAAATGTACAACTATGGGTTTGTGACCATAAACAATCTCATAGGGAGTCTTCTTCTGAGACTTGTTGATCAGCACTCGATTTTAAACATAGTAGGTCGTGTTAACAGCCTCAACCCAGAAAAACAAAAGCAGCTTTGAATCATACAACATAGTTCTTGCCGCCCCATTATGAGTTATGTTCCTTCTTTCAGCAACACCATTTTGTTGCGGTGTCCGAGCTGAATTCTTCTGTCAAAGAACCCCCTTTTCTTCACAAAAATAATTCAGTGTTGAATTCTTGAATTATGTGCCATTGACACAGCGAATACCCTTCGGCTTCAAATTGAGTTGATTCTCCATAAGCACCACGAAGCATTTTATCAATTCTGTAGTTTCACTCTTATTTGACAAGAAAAAAACCCAAGTGAAACGTGAGTAATCATCAGTAATAACAAGACAAGAAGTGTTGCGAGAAAGACTCAAAACATAAACAAGACTGAACAAATTCTTATGCAGCAATTGAAAAACTTATGAAATGGTATTAACAAGTTTTGGCTAGTGAGATTTATGATTATTTTTACCCAAAGCATAGGCCACACATTTTTCATTACTAGCATAATCTTTGACAGGTGAACCATGCACCAAGTTGCTTTAGCAAGACGGTTTAGATTTTAATGTTTGTATGACCAAGACAACGATGCCAAAGCATGCTCTAATGTTCTGACACATTTGAAAACAAGCAGGTGATGTCATCATTAACATTTTTGTTCATATCGAACACATAAGCATTTCCTTTTCTCTATGATCGAACAAGAACCCAATCTTCTGGTATGATGAAACCAGGTTTTAAAATCAAACATTCTTTGTTAGTGAAAAAGGGTTGAAAAACCTTTATCACAGTTTTGTGAGACGCTCAGCAGACTGTGTTTCAACTCAAGAATAAAATTAACATTTTCAAACTTTAGAACACTATTACTTACAGTACCCTTCTGTATTATCTTCCTTTTCTCTCCTTTCACAAAGGAAACATACCCACCGTTAAAGATCTGAATGTTGTGTAGTTGGGAGATGTCTCCTGGCATGTGCCAGGAACAACCACTATCAACACACCAAGGTCTGATACCAAGTTGATTTTAGCAAGACGGTTTAGATTTTTAATGTTTGCATGACCAAGACAACGATGCCAAAGCATGCCCTAATGTTCTAACACTTTTGAAAACAAGCAGGTGATTTCATCATGAACATTTATGTTCATATCGATCACATAAGCATTGCCTTTTCTCGTTGATCGAACAATAACCCAATCTTCTGGTATGATGATACCAGGTTTTAAAATCTAACATTCTTTGTTAGTGAAAAGGGTTGAAAAACCTTTATCACAATTTTGCGAGACGCTCAGCAGACTGTGTTTCAACTCAGGAACAAAATTAAGATTTTCAAACTTTAGAACACAATTACTTACATTACCCATCTGCGTTATCTTCCATATCTCTCCTCCCACAAAGGAAACATTCCCATCGTTAAAGATTTGAATGTTATGTAGTTGGGAGATGTCTCCTGGCATGTGCCTGGAACAGCCACTATCAACATACCAAGGTCTGATGATACTCCATAGTTGTTCCTGCACGATGTGTGAGATCAGTTAGTTTTTGATACCTAGTCCATACTAACACTAGGTGAACCTAATTCATCTACACTTGTCATGGTTTTCCATGACATGTCTTCCTGGTTAAATAATCATAGAATTTAATAGCTTGATCACCGGAGATTTGGGCAACCATTCATATCTATTTTAGAATATTTACTATTGTTTCTATGAATCTTAGTCTCTGGTTTGCGAGCAGGAGATACAGATGAATTTGTCTTCCTAACTTGATTCGGTCCGAGAAACCGAGTTGGTTCTTGAGACCGAAGCACAAATTCCATCACTTTTTCGAAACGTGTTAGGCTTGGTCTGATGAGGATTAAACCTACCAACTTTGTTTCTTTTCTAGTCACCGTCAGAGAGATTTGCCTTATAATACCTTGATTATCTTTTATGGGTATTTCGAGGCATATACCTCTAATAATGTCCATAATATGTGACATATGGACGTCGTGGACAGTTTCTAGCAATATGACCAGGTAGGCCACAGTTGAAATGTTTTTGACATTTGATGTGGAATTCATTGTGGTATTCTCCTGGTCTGGACCTGTCATGTGAGCTAGTTTGCTTTACTTGGCATTTACCACCTAGCTTATTGCTTGGTTTATCACAATTTTGACCATTTTAACTTCCTTCTTTGACAAACTTAGGTGATAGATATTTTTGAGGATTCTTATATTTATCAATTTTATTCAAAGACAAACCACCAGATTTCAAAGTTTAAAGGAATCAACCACACAATTGTCTTTGCTCATTGAAACAGAGCCCACACTAACATTTGAAGTCAAAGAATTTAAAGCATGTCAATTTAAAGAAATATAAGAATTAATGTCTTTACTATTCAAAACAAGCAAATCATCATCCTCAACAATCCATTCCTCGATAATTACTTCATCTGCACGCGAAGTAAACGCATTAGTATCATTCATCCCTGAGGTTGATTCAGTAGCTTTTACTGAACCAAGAGCATTTTTGCCATTTTCATTTTTTTTACCATAGTGCATGGTTTTTACCCTTTCTTCCTTCTCTTTGGTAAGAGGAACACTACTGTAATTCTTGTTGTATGGAGGGGGTACAACACTGTACCCTATACCCTAACCGGAGTTTTCTTTCCACCATAATTGATTTTCGATCATGGAGTTATTAACAGCACTGAAGCCTTCGAATTTCTTAAAGTCTAGTTCAACTATTTCAAATTTATTAGTTAAATTTAGAATATCTAACTTAGAGGCTTCCAGTTCAGCAGTTAACTCAGCATTTTATGCTAAAATCATATTGAAGTTTAGAGAAATCCTTTTTCTATGCCTCAATTTTTAAACGGATCTTTCAATGCGATACCAAACGATCTCGTTGTTATGCGGAAACTAACAAGAGATGATTCAATGTTATGCAATCAAACACATGAATAACATAAACAAAATGATTCAAAACACACATATATTACGTCTGGTGCTTAAGCACAATTGTTACACATATATCTCGTTCACTATGTTATGAACGGCGAACCTATGGTAAACCTAGATACATAGTTTATATAGTCACTACACCCAAGCCCAACACCACCCAAATGCCCTCCGAAAACCAAGAGATCTTGGTTTACAATATAAGTGTAAAACTAAGTACAAACCATACTAACACTAGCTCAACAATAATCACTTAATATTCATATAACAATGTTTAGTAGAAGTAATGTCCAAGTTACAAAACTATTACAAAATATGACAATTAAGCATATTTATACGACACCCTATGAGTCGTATAAGTTGTGTCAACGTATAAGACTTATACGCTGTGTATAAGTCTTATACATTGGTTCATACTTATACACCCCTTACAACTTTCTAATATGACATATTCAGCCCCATAACATTCTAGAATGACTAATTCAGCTCATTTATCACTGCAAGACCTAGCATTAGACATTATGCTCGAACACCAGTTAGAGACTATGATGAAAAGGAGTTTAATGGTTGCCTTATGACTTTTCAAGACAGCTAGGAGAAATATTATGAGCCTGTGAAGCTAGTTGTTACTCAAAAATCCTGGTACACCAACATAAAGTCTGTTAAATTTGATATTATTAGTTGGATGTATGAACTAGATATGAGGACTTATATTGTTAAGTAGGAGTCTGGGGTCCAAAATTTCAAACAAACGTTAGATGTCTTAACTTTACCAAGTTGGGATTTGAGAACTCTAGCTCAAACATTGCTTATTAATCGAGAATCATGTCATGGAGATGCAGAGTTAGCCGATTGATTTTATTTTCATCTGGTATTTGAAGATAAACATGGTTTTAAGTTCTTCCAACTCCAAGTACCTATTGTTGGTTCAGCAAAATGAAAAGATGTCCAAGAATGTTCCGATAGTTGGTAACTTTGAGGATTATAGCTCCTTGTGTGATGAAGAAGATTCCAATTAAAGTAATGCAAAAATACTTCAAAGATGAATTACAGTGGTGGTACTATGATGATCGCATAGGTGACCCTATTCTTGTATTGGGGGAGACAGAAAAGAGATTTATCAGAAACATTGAACCTCTGTCGATGATTAACTTATCAAGAAATGACATCAAGATTCTATATTACAACAAAATTATATGGAAGAACTCAATCGCTAACGAGCTTGCACTGCAGTTTCAAAGGGTTATTAGAGTATGCTTTACTTTTGGAATATATGCTTGGAGCAACTAGAAGACCAAGTGGTAGTGATAATAGAACAAATCACAAGACAAGAGGGAGATTGTTATTACAACATTTTGTATTTTTGTTTTACTTTGTGTTGTAATTGATTCTAGATTAAATGTTAGTGAGAAAGCCTGATTATGCTTGATATGATTCAATTCATATCGATATACATTAACGGATCTCGTTCTTGATATGTAATAGGTGATAAATAGATTGAATGAACGAAGTGTGTGTGGGGAGAATTGGATAGCGTAGCGACTCACTGGAAATAATAATCAACACTTGTTAAATTATGAATCAGGAAAACCCTATAAATAGAATATGAAGTCCATTCGGTATAGAAGCCATAACGAATGGAACTAATTCATCTTCATTCCTAACATAACTTAAACAGTATATCAAATGACTCGTTCGCTATTTCTTATTCCTCAACATTCCATGATGAATGTTAACATACTAATAATGATTAGGTCCATTCGTTAAAAATCCTTAACGAATGGCCATTCCATTAAATATAACGTATGAGTTCATTCGTTTAACATCATTAACGAATGAACACATATTACTTAATGAATGGATAATTGAAAAGACCAAACTACCCTTTACATTAATATAAATAAATTACAATTATTACAAAGACCGAGACGACAAAAACGATGTACTAAAAAACTCTGCCTCCTCTCGTGCTCTTGATCATTAATTAGCTGAACTGCATCGTCTTCCAATCCGCACAACTATGAACACCAAAAGCGTTGCAAACACGTACGACATGCTGGAATTGCATAGCCCAATCAAAATCCTTCATGTCAGCAAATTGGATCTCATTCTTAAACAACACATCATTATCCAAATCAGATAAATTAATGAGCCACATCGGATCAATGACTCGTATGAATGTCATCCTTAAACCTGTGCCGAGAATGATAACCACTTCACCAGTATGGTTGTCATAGTACCACCTATTGAATATCTTGTAAACACTTTGTGAACACGTCTTTACAGTTAATCGCTTTCGTGGCGGCTTGACTTTCAACACGAGCTTCTTACAACCTGTTTGAGGGTCGATCTTGTCTATGTACTTCCTCATTGGAATCTGTGGCTTGAAAAACTTAAAAGCATGAATAGCTTCAAACAACATATGTTAATGGAACCATCCTGCCATTTTCTTGCCACCTCGATTCACAAACGGCCGGTTAGCAATTGTTCATTCATCCCACCTCGTCAACTTGAGAACATCGGTGATGCATTGATAGTACTGAACACCGTTCTCCCAATTTATTATGCATACCTTAAGTTCTGAATCATATAGCCATGATTCAATGTCACCTTTAATGGTCTTCAAAGATTTTAAGGTTCTCTTTTTCTGATCTGTTACACATTCTCTCACCTCCAGCTCATGCCCATTATCAACATATCGGTTCCCTTTAATAATCTTTGACAGTCGAGCTTGGTTACAAACCTCGAACATGCCATCGAAAGCAGTTCCTTTGAAAATGATCCGCTTTCGAATACCTTCTCTCTATTCTTCTTATTCTTTTCCAGATGCTCTTTAGCAGCTTGTACGTGTTCTTTGGTGAAGAATGGAACACCCTAATCAACATTGGAATGTCTATACAGATCATGATATTCCTCCGCTGTCACATCTTCAATCTCATTGTCATCATAAATAAACGACGTATCCCCTGATGGAATACTCGTGTCAAATCGAACATCATCATCATTTACTTCAACATCGTCCTCGGCTTCCAACGCATCCAATTCCCCTTCGTTTAAACCAAGAAACAACGATATTTGGTCACGAGACAAGGCATAATCCACAAAATCCTCTTCCGCAATCTCGTCAGTATTAGTAGTACTCCTGACAACACCTTGCTTGTTGTCCATAAATAAGATGGTGTTTGCCTTCACTGACTCATTGGGCTTCACGTTGGGAGTATCATGGTACACTACCAAATGCAAGTTGTTGCCCTCTGTTTCAACACCACTAGAAGTGTACTAGCATGTTGTTTCTTCTCATTGCCACCCATACCAGCATCGGGGTCTTAGTCCTTATAGTTATTCTTCAAGTTTTCCAGCATATCTTCTTCACATGTGAGTTAAAGGATGATGTTATCCTGTTCTATAATCTTCTCCCCCTGAGAAGTAACAATTGATCTAAGCTCACGATTCTCCTTTTGACAGTAAGAGATGTGGCTTACCGTTTTTCGCTAGTCCATCCTCATCTGATCTTGTAAGTTACAATCAGGAGCCATTTGACTTTCCTGTAGGTGGATCACACTTAACAGCATATCCATTTGTTTTGGAACTGTCAAACTATGAAAAGATAGAGAAGTTGGCATTGGAGACAGCATCGATTGTGGAATTTATGTGAATATCAGATCAGTGGAAGCCGTCATCATCAGTGTGATAGCTGGGGTACAAAAAGGAGTAGAAACCACAGGTTAAGATTATGGAACAGATTACCTTGGTTCATAAGATCCAATCTCCACACCACTACCCCTATGAGCTCTTCTCTTAGGTGGTTGTTCTTTCATTGGATCTTTACCCTCTCGCTTATGTTGAGTATCCTTAGAACTAGTTGTCTCAATCACATTACTTCCACCAGCTCCCCCATTTCCAAAATTACCACCATCACCTTCGTCACCACCATAATTCCCGCTGTTGTTCCCAACTGGTCCATCTTAACGTTCAGAATCCAAATCATCGTGGATCCAATGATCATTAGATGGACATACATAGTTAGGATTTTCCAAATGACCAATCAAACGCTTAGCCATTGGTTTGTCCTTGGCAGTTTTCTTTCGATTGGTCTTCATGCGTTACATTATATCTTCAGTCTTGTGATCAAAAATCATGGCATCACTCATTAAGGACTGATCAATAACAAGATCAGGTAACAGATCTTGAATGATAAGCTGTATAAAGAGAGGATACATCAAAAACTTGTTTTTCAATGTTTAATTGAACAGTTCTCCTTCAAATGATAGAATGTTAGCTCCGAGAAGTTGAACGGTTTTTTCAGATGCGGTGCAACGAATGCGGACTTTAGCATGATTCTGCACCCGTTATATCCACCTTTACGTCCCCCAATGCAGTGTATTATAACGTGTAACAGATACTTGTATTATTCGCACAAGTACGCCTTGTTGTATTAGGAATGGTCAAGATCGCCCCTATAAAAAAATTTAGAAACAAGCCTTATATTAGCATCTTGTAAAACTCACATGGGTGGTCAATAGTATCAGAAAACTGCAAAACACGACGTATAACGTTAACAAAAATTTTGATCGTCTATTTTTGAATCTCAACTACGATAGTCTTCTCGGCATCAACATAGCGAGCAGTGTCCCATAATGAACGAATGACGCTTAAATGTACAGGGGCATTACCTAGCATAGTGAATGTATGAGCGAAGTAGAAAGGCAGTAACGTCACAAAACTTATAACGGTCCACGAAGTCATCTTGCAAAAATGTGCAGATGTTTCGTTTCTTATTGTAGGCCAGCTCCGCTACGGCAGATGCAGCTTATTGTGGTGCTTGTGGTTGTGGTTCCCGTGGTTCTTAATCCGGTTGTCCTTGTGGTTCTTCTTGAATAGTAAGATTTTCTTGTGCCGGAGCATCAACCATAAGTTCATCAGCCATATCTGGAGTCAAAAACCCTAACATTAGTTATCCCGAACATCACATAAATTATACAAACTTTCAAAAAACACATAGTGAAAATTGTATTATGTTTGATATTCCAATTCTTATTCGTTATCCCATTCGATATGATGAATGAGTTTCCATTCATTATAAAATTAAACGAATGTATCTTATTCGTTATTTAAGTATGAACGAATAGGTTCATTAGGTCACTTTAGACACGAATGAACCTACATTCCATATTCATAGCGAATGAATCCTAATAAACATTGGCGTTTGACTCACCATTAGTTAAAGTCAAAATTAATCAATCTCAGATAGTAAAGCATGCAACTCAGAATTCACAATTGGATTGAACACACCAATAATCGATGTAACATTTATACTGTTACTCTCGTAATAACATTGTTAAGCAACCCAAATCAACAATTACATCAAATTAACAGATTAAAATGGTTCATTTGATTTATACAATATTCGTTTAGTTGAAGCCCTAATTAACTCCTTAATCATTCATCAAATTTGATGAAAATTATTGAATTGTGATCGTCTCTACCTAATGAACAAAAAATGATCGATGAAACTTGATTTAATGAAGGTCGAAATTATGGGAAAAATTTGACAGAGTTTTGCTTAGGGAAGGTGATTATCAAGGTAAACGAACGAGGCTATTCGTTTACCGCTGTTCAATATATATTATCATATCAACAAACTCCCCAATGCATGCGAATGATCCCATTCGTTAATTGAAAATTAACGAATGGCCATTCATACTTTAGATCATTCATTAACACCATGAAACGATTCAACTTATAAATTAAAACCATAACGAATAGCAAGCTATTCGTCCTTCATTCGTTATAACATAATAGCGAGTAAGGTCATTCGTTATCAGGCCAACGGAAGCGAATGTGATGTAACGAATGGTGACATTCGTTATCATTTCTCATTGCAAATGACCTACATTCGATATCATTTATGATAGCCAATGGATTTCATTCATTAAAACAAGGTAACGAATGGGGAAATTAAATAACAAACTAAAAACGAATTCTCATTTTAACTTTTCAAGGATTAGATAATCATCAACACCAGTGTTTTGATGAACTTTACCTTAAAGCGTATACCACTAGGGGTAAAAAACAATATCTTAACGTGTTTTAAGTGAAAAACACATAAGTTAAAAAGAATTAACTTAAAAGAAATTAACTTAAAAACGTGGAAAAATCTTTTTGTATTTTTTTAAATATTTTTTTAAACTTTACCTCATAGCTCGGAAATTAAAAATAAAGAAGAATCAAAATAAGAATAAAAATAAAATATTTTTGGATTTTGAATATTTTTGAAATTAAAAACAGAATTAACAACTAAGACAAAAATGAAATCTATTCTATGAAAGAAGTACATATTTTTGTGAGTTGAGGAGAGAATCATATTGACCAAATCGTCTTTCCATCACAGTTTTATATTTCAGCAATATTATGACTGGTGTTAACTCAGTCATTAGTATTGTTTTCCATTTAAACATTAACAAGAAATGCTTTTGAAATTTTAGTGATATGATTATATTTATTCAATTAAACACGAATCGTAAGTGGCCCCCATCTTTCAGACACAATTTGTATATCTCATACCATGAAGCATATCATGTATGTCTTTTTCTTACTAAAAATGAATAGTTGTGACTAATGCAAAAATAACAAATAGAAAATAAAGCAGAAGGTTAAAATTTTCCCTTAAAATCAGTATTACTAAACGCAGATAAGGTTTCATTTAAAAAAAAAATAAAAAGATAAAATAAATTGAAATTTTACAGGCCTTAACCTTTAGTTTGATACAATGCTTTATAGTATACACGGAGAAGATCCATGGCTTGTACGAAACACTAAGAAAATAAAGCAAGTTACTTAGGCCTTAATCCTCAGATAGGTATTCCTACACGCGTAGAGAGTCCAAACTTAAGCAAAAATAAAGAAAAAATAAAGTTGAATTTATTTGCAAAATGAAAAGAAAAAATAAGTTGAATTTCATAGCAAAATAAACACATGCACACACAGCAATCTTTAAAAACTTGTTGAGACTTAAAACAGATAATAACTATGCTTATATATGTTAATCCACCAGATACGGCTAGCATTATTGTTTATATCACTTACTTTTTCTAACTTGCTTGTTTTAAAGCATACCAATGCACCAATACAATTAAGCACACAGCCTTTTAAGCTTATTTCTTACTGGATTTGATACTAGATGATCAATGTACTATCATATTCTCTATTTTCTTCAAAACTCATTTTTTACGAGCATAATTTTTTAATGTTTTTATATTTTTGAAATATTTGAATATTTTAGGATTTTATCTATTCAAACGAAAAGCATAATATTTTTGCATTTTCCCTTTTCTCCATCAAAAACCAAAATATTAAAGAAAATAAAAAAGAAAAATTAAAAACTATACACACAAAAAGTTATTATCCGAGTTTAGAGATTTCAACAAGAGTTTTCAAACCATTTAAACCAAGAAAAAAAATTCAATCTTGTTTTATCAAATGCTTTGGTAAAAAGGTCATCATTTTTATACTCTATGTGCACCTTCTCTATGTCGATTAATTTCTTTACATCAATCACGAATAAAATGATATTAAATGTCAATATATTTCATTTTAGAGTGGTGCACGGGGTTCTTCGTGATACAAATAGCAGCTGAGTAAACAATAAAAATGGAAGTAGAAAGAAACTTCACACCGTGATCCCATAAGTGCTGCTGGATTCATAAAACCTGTGAGAAGAAACTCAAGGCTGCCACGTATTCAGCTTCTGAGGTTGAAGTGAAGACCTTTGTCTGCCTCTTACACTGCCAGGAAACAAGCCGGCTTTCTAGAAATTGACAAATTGTTGTAGTTGACTTGAAGTTGATTTTGTATCCTCCATAGTCCGAATCGAAAAACGCAGTGAGATCTAACCTATCATCCTTGTGATACCATTACCTGATGTCACGATTACCCCTCAGATAGTGAAATATACGTTTTACCTCCGCAGTTGAGTCACTCGGGGACTCTCTTGATACCTGGCACACAATCAAACAACAAACATAATATTAGGACGCGACGCAGTTAGATACATTAAAGAACCTATCATAGCTCGGTATAGGGTCGGATCAACAGTATCCTCCACTTCGTCTAGTGACAAATTGGGACACACGGGAAGAGGAGTAGAAGGGATTTTCCGCCAGTTATCTTGAATCGGCTCAAGACGTCGTTCACATACTTTGTCTGATGAATGAATACTTTGTCTTCAGACTATTGAACCTGAAACCCTAATAAAGAAATTCTTCGCACCCATCGAGCTCATCTTGAATTTTGTCTGCATCTACTTCTCAATGTCCTTACATTGCTTGTTTGTTGAGCCAAATATGATGTCGTCAACATAAACCTGGAAAAGGAGCAACTCTACACCGACAGTCTTATAGAATAGGGTACAATACACAGTCCCTCGTTTGAAGCCACTATCTGTATGATGGTCAGAAAGCGTGGAGTACCAAGCTCTGGGGGCTTGGTGTAGACCATAAAGAGCTTTGTTTAAACGATAAACATGGTTTGGATAGTCCGGATCTTCAAAACTACTAGGTTGTTTCACGAACAACTATTCATGAAGTTCCCCGTTAAGAAACGCACTCTTAACATCCATTTGATATACTTTAATCTTCTTGAAGGCTGCATAGGCTAAGAATATTCGTATAGCTTGTAGTCTTGCAATAGGAGCATATACTTCAGTGTAATCTACACCTTCTTGCTGATGAAACCCTTACATGACTAAACGCATATTATTCCTTACGATGACCCCAATATTATCCTTCTTACATTTGAAAACCCATTTGGTTAGGATAGGCTTCTTAACCCGATCAAGTTTATCGATGAGATCCCATACACCCGGTCGAGTAAACTGTTGCAATTCTTCTTGCGTTGCTTCTTCCCAAGACGAATCTTCAAGTGCCATACGAACACTTGCTGGTTCCATTTGAGAAAAAAGCAAGTGTATTTTGGGATACTCATGATTCTTGATGAACACATATCAGCCTACACACACAATACATTAGAATCACCTGCATTATGATTCTTTCGTTAACTTTGTCTAGAGGATGATGCGTATGAATCCGAAGTGTAGAATTCTCAAGCACAACAACGTGATCACTTAAGTTAGTGAGATTCTCTTCAGCATCATGAGATGATTCCCAACCTCATGATTATCCATAAAAGGTGCAGAAGACGAATCAACAAAATGACCATCATCTGACGATATAGAAATGACATCAAAGGTATTAAGATGGTCATCTTGAGCTGTATCACTATAGAAGCTCACAGTGTGGAAAACATTTGATCTTCCAAGTAAGCACGCACCAAGTCTTCATCTGGGAGGTCAACTCTGGGAGTAAAAGAATTAAATAAACTCTCATAATCGAACATCCAATTGGGACCCTTGCCAGCATGAGGTGTTGTCTATCGTTGGAAGTCAACATGGTACCATTCTTCAACACAACCCGAAGAGAAGTTGAAACACGTGTCTTAGGCTATGCATAGCCAAAGAAGTAACCTTAAATAGCATTCTCCTTGAATTTTCCCGCATCTTGTTTTAACATTGTACAAGGACACCTGAAAGGTTCTAGAAACTTTTACTTAGGTTTGTGGTTATTCAGTAGCTCGTAACTCGTCATTTGCAACTTCTTAACCGTCAGAACACGATTGAGCATGTAGCAAGCAGTGTTCACAGCCTCATTCTAAAATTGAACAGGAAGCTTTGAATCTGCAAGCATTGTTCTTGCTGCTTCAATCAATGTTTGGTTCTAAATACAAAAGAATTCTAATATAGTATTTTTTTAACGCGGTACCATTGTCACTCCAAATACGTATCACCTTTTGTTTGTAAAGTGATTCGATCTTTGTGATTAATATCTGGACAAGAACCGGTGTCTTATCTTTAGAACTCGTAATAACACCCACGAGTACCTCGAATAGTCGTCGGATACAACTAAACAGTAACAATCCGAGTCAATACTCTCACAATTCACAGGACAATCAAATCCATATGAAGTCCTTCCATTGGAGAACCTATGGAATTAAGAAACTTCGTCGGGTGCGACTTCTTCTTTTGTTTGCCTTTCTTGCATGCAACACATTGATTACTCAGCTTGAAATGTTTTAAGGAAACGCCAACCACCAAATCATTTGCCCTAAGATAGTTAATCTTTCTGACATAAATGTGACCCATACACCTATGCCACATAATCGAGTCTTTCTTAGTTGCCTTAGAGACAAAACACGTTTCAACAGATGTAGAAGTTGATACCTTAGTTCTCATATTCAGTACATGCACATCATTTGAACGAGGAGATAGCATAACAACCATGTCTTCTAGAACGACATATCCTGGTTTTAGTATTATGCACTCCTTGTCGGTGAACACGGAACAAACTTGGGAAACACTAAAAAAAATGTGATCGACCTTGTCACAATAATTAACTTTTTCAATGTAATACTTCCGTTTGAAACACCCCCTTATTTCATAATCATGCCCCCTGAATTTACCGCAAACGCCACATAACCCCCTTGTATATTCTTCAAATTGGTAGGTCAAATATTTCCGGTGATATGACGAGAGCATCCACTATCCATTATCTAATTTTCACCTGATACAGTCTTAGATAAACTCTGCACATACAAAAAACATGATTAGACCAAAAAGGCAGCAAAGACCTCAGTCTTAGGCACCTCTTTCATTTCAATAGAAGGTTTAATCTTAACATAATCCAAATGTGGTTTAGATGTTTGTGAATATGTCACAGGTCTCTTAGACATTCGTCTTAGATATGCATCTTGAACCACGTTTGTGTTCACATTGTTGCAAATTGGTTGTATTGGAACAAATAATTTGGGTTTTACTTTAACTGACGTTTCATTAACATGAACCACCTTTTTTGGTTTCACATTTTGAAAAAAAATCTGATATGACAAACTGAAAATTTTTCTTACTTTTTCAGACACTCATCACGACTTGACTCAAATTTTCGGGACGAAAATTCTTTAACATGGGAATGATGTGACAATCGTCAATTTCAGGTTAACTCCGTTAACTCAACTCCGTCAATTCAAACTTAAGATCACTGAATCTATAACGCACACCTCATTACATTTAAACTAGGGTTTAAATGACGCTTAACACTTACTACATGTGTAGTCTTTCGGGAATTGCACCGAAACGCAAACGAGTTGACGCAAACGATTGGTGAATAAACGAAAAACGTCAAAACAGTAATTATGTGATAATTATGTGTTAGACTTATGTGTTGTGTGATAACATCGTTATAAACACTAACTCAAGATGTAAACAAGTTAGTTTAAGCTAGATAAGTAATACTTAGAAGTGGAGGGGCCAAAGTGTAACATAGTATTATTATAAATAATAATAATAATAATAAACCCTAACTTATTATTCTCTCCCCACCCAAAATCCCGATCGGACTCCTCTTCCCCCCCTCACGGCTGCCGCCACCTATATACACACATACAATCAAGTTCTCAAGCCTTTGATTGAAGATTAAGGTGCTAGGAAGGTATAAACGACTATCCTATGCATCCTTTATACTTAATTTCGATGTTTAATGGGTTAATTGAAAACCCTAGAGGCCGATTATGTGTGTATGTAGTTTATATGATTGTCGTTGATTTGATGATGATATGATAACTAGAATGGATATTGTTACATGTTAACTACTTGTGTCTTTGATTTGAGTTCAAAACAAAAACCCTAATCATGTATGTAATGTGTAATTGATGTGCATGGATAGTGATTATGGAGTCTAGAGTGTTATATGAATGAAGGATGATCCATAGATAGTTAATATGTTAAGTTTGGATGCAAACAGTTTCTGGACAGATTGAGTTATTGATGTTTAATTGGCTGTAACGAGGTGTAAATGTGAAAATTGGTTGAGATTATTGATACTAAAGTAAACTAGGTTGAGTGTAGTTTCTAAAGAATATAAACTTGTAGTTTTTGGACAAGTAAAGGTTAACTTTTATGATTTTACAAAAACGTTGTGCAAAGCTGAGCTGTTAGACCTGCTGTTAGGTTGTTTTGTAAATGTTATATCTCATGAAATACGAGACCAATTGGGTTGGTTCCACTTCTGGAAGTTGACACATTGAGTTAGGAACCTAACCCAAGTGGTCTCTCATTTATTGGATTTTTCTTTTAACGGGAATTTCAAATAACATTCTGTTGCGCATGAATTTGACTGTTATGAGTTTTCTGTAATGATTTGATGATTGTGAGAAACCTATGTGGAATAAAAATATAATAAAATATGTTCTGGAAACCTAAGACATATATGCTTTTGTGATGATTTTTGGTAAATTAATTGTGATGCTATGATCAGTGAGATAGTACAATCTTTCAAGTAGGATTTCTGTCTCGGTGAAACTAGCTGCCGAATTTTGTGAAAATGCATGAAACATGATACTTGCTATATAATTGATATGTTTTGACCAAATTACCCTTGCGAGGAATAATTGCTAATTGATTGTCATGATTTGACCAAATTGCCCTCATGGGGAATAATTGCTAGCTAATTGTTATGTGTTGACCAAATTGCCCTAACGGGGAGTAATTGCTAGTGATGTACTTTATGAATACATGACACGTAAATAATTTCTTACACATGTAACGTATCACAAATACCTTTGTTAAAGTCACACACGATTCACAAACGAAACACGAAACATGTTATGTGCATAGGTATTATGTGCCGGGTCTAGAGACTCGATAATATTCCGACACTTAGAAAAATCTCTTTGTTGTTTTAGAACGCTAGAGAGAGTTTTACTATGACGCTCATCTTGGTGAATTATTTTGGGAATGCTTCGCAAACAGTGTGTTTCACTTTCCCCTTTTAAACTCTTTAAACGCTTTTCACTTGGGGGAGATAACATACTCCGAAACGCATTTAAGATTTTGTTAATACAGATTATATATCACTTGTAAAGACTAAGTGGCAAACGCAATAACTAAAGTCCTTCATAACATCGAACCGGTTAATATTTGGATAATAGCGAGTCACTGTTTGTTGAGTAGTACTACTGGGTTTGACAAACCCCACCCAACGCTAAACTCGACAGGAGGTCGAGTGGGAGTAATCTTGGCTAAACACATACCATGGTCTGGATGACCTGGTGGCAAGGCAAATGATAAACAGTCAGCTTCGGTGTCGAACACTTAGTGATACTTGTTTTATAGGCTAGCTACCTATAGATATATAATTGACATAACACTATCTGGGAACGCAAAACGCTGTAACACAAAACGCTTAACGCAAAACGCTGAACGCAAACGCTAAACACTTTATTTTATATAAACTTGTGAACTCACCAACCTTGTGTTGACACTTTTAGTATGTTATTCTCAGGTAGCCGAGACGGACGCGCGGTTTAGGAACATGCATTGCTTGAAACACTTTTAACTATGCAAACTAGTCGTCCTGCGTGACGTAACATTGTTTTCTATGGTTTTACGCTTCCGCATTTAATTACTCGTAAAGGTTTTCATGGTTTTGAAACTTTGTTTTATGGTTTGATTATAACTAATGATTCCGATCCTGTTAGTTCACACCCTCTGACGGTAAAACTCCGTTAGTGGATTTTGAGGGTGTGACATCTGATTCTCATCAACCTGAGACAATGGTCTCCTAAGAATTTATTTTACCATGGGAACTAGTTTCCTTTGTTCCTTGGTAACCTGATTAACATTCTTCTCTTTCCTCGCTCCAAAATTTCTTACAACATGTCCTCGTTCGCCACATAAGAAATATGTTCTCATATCTATGAAAGCAAGCTGCAGTTTGACAGAAGATTGTGCAATAGGAGGTTAACAAGAATCATTCAAGACGTTTACCTTATCCAAATCATCAAACGTAACAGCTTTCTTTTTTATTTAAAAGTCAAGATTTAAACAGTCCAAAAATCTTTGTAAAATGTCAGTTCCTGTAGAACTAACAAACTGAACTATCTTAACAGGACTAAGCTATTGTTTTAGATTAAAATTTGTAGCTTTGATATTTGATAACTTAGATCTTGCAAATGCTTGTTCAAGATCATTCAGTTTTGATGTTCCATTTAACAATACGCTTTCAATCAACTCTGGTTTGATCAAATTTAGCAGAATGTATTTCTCATTGAAAAGTTTGCTAAGATCTTTTAATTTAAACATACGACCTGTTTTTATATTAACAGGAGTAGGATTGATGAAACTCATCAAACCCTCATCAGAATTTTTTTGTTTTTCTGATCTCTTGGGTTATGCCTTTGAATATTTTAACTTGCTCAGTTTAGATATAGTTGAACCATACACAACTTCCTTAAACTCTTGAGGATCATATAGAATGTGATTAGAATGTGGAATGTTCTATTCCTTGTGTAAAACTCTAGGTTCAATTACATTCTCAATGATAACCTCCTCAACAAAAACTTTATTTCTTTGAATATGAGGTCCTTAAATTGATGACTGAGTAGTAAATTTTTTTCACTTTGTTTAGGTTTCTCCATTTGAATGACTGATTCACTATTCTTAGAAGAAAAAACATTTGAAGAATTGTCAGAAATAACAACTTTGTCTTTTCCAGATAACGGATTTTGTGAATAGTCATCATGAAATAGTGGAGGAACTTCAACAAAGCTTAAACCATATTTAGAACCATTTTTTTACGAGATACTTCGATTATTTCATTTAACAAAAAGGATGAATTTCTAAATTGACTAGCTATACACTTCAACTCAAGAACTACATTTTCACGTGCAGTTATTTTTGTTCTTTGCTTGAGGATTTCTTGGAACTGTTAATCATTGATAATCATTTTTCCTGAAAGTTCGTCTTTCAAGTCATGATTACTATTTGAAAATTAAACAATTTCAGTTTTAGATTTCATCAGTAAATCCAATTATTGTCTTTACTTATCTTGGATTGAAGCAAGTTCTTTCAATAGTGATTCATTTTAACCATGAATCAAGTTGTATTTTGACTTAGATTCCTCACAAATATCACAAGACACGGTATCAGATAATTTAACAGAATTAGCTAAGTCATTCTCAGACACAATAGAGTTAGAAGTAGGACTAACCTCATCGATCTTGGCCATACAAGCAAAAGTAGTTGGGTGCAAGTTGCATGAGATACCCGAATCCATTTCAGTCTCTGATTCTCTCTCGGTAGTCAGACCATCTCCTTGAGCATATTGAAAGTTCTTAGCTTGTTCAAACAAGGCAAGATTAGCTTGGTTGCCAATACCTAGCAGCCGTTGATTCCAAACAATCCCTTTAGCTGTGAGCAGAGCTTGTGAACTAGTAGCTTTAGAAGAATCAACCCACAAACGTTTTCTTTCGATTCATTAACAGTTTTACCCAAGCTTCTATCTTGATTGTGGGGTCCATTGTATTAATTCATTGGCATGTCACACTCTTTGGCAAAGTGGCCAAAATCTTGACAATTATAACATCTAACTTTAAGTTTATCAAAGCCAACCCGCTTGTTCAAAGTCGGTAGATCTTTCCCAGTTCTTTGCATGAACTTCTTTACTTTACGCAAGATCATTGCCATATTCCCCTTCAAATCCATCAACAAATCATTTGGATCGATCTGGTCATAGTCTTCATCAGTAAGTTCACTCATGGAAATTTTAACACTCACCAAATTTTCATAAACGCGCTAAGGAAAGAAAAATGTTGTTCAGCTTCCTTCATGTTCACGTTTTGTGATTGAGCTGTAGCATTACCAATACATGAGAGTGAAGTGTTAACATCACTAGAACAATTGTTTGATCCAGATGCCATGAAACAAACATTTGGCATTTGTTCATTTACTAAAGATGGCATTTAATGTGAAGTCTGAGATAAGAAAGAAGTGATTGGAGATGCAGACCCTACAATAAAAAGGGCCTTTTAGGACCTTTTGTGTGGGATGCTTGTAAAATAGGGTCCTAAAATCTATTTAATAGGACAAATGAACATTTAGGGTCCTTTTAAAAGGTACGCTACAGAACTGGTGTCCTAAAAAGTTATTTAACAAGATGGATGATCCTTTGGGGTCGTATTATCATATAACTTAATAAGACACTTAAAATATAAATCCTAATAAATTAACCTATAAGACATGTAGTTGTTGGTGTCTTGTTATGTAGTAATGAAATAGGACACTTGATCACTAGAGGTCTTATTGTAACATAAGTTAATATGACATTTGTAGTTAAGTCATAAATGCTTGGTGTTATAGGACCCTTTCTAGTCGATGTCATATAAGAAAATAACTTAATAGGACATTTTACACTATGGTCTTATCACTTTAAACTTTATAAGAAGCTTAATCATTGTGGTGTTATTATAATACACCGTAATAGGACATTTGCTATTTGAGTCATAAAACATTTGTTTTATAGGTCACTTATTCGCTAGAGTTTTATTATAACATAACTTGACACTTGAGTCTAATAACTTTAATCATTATATGTAACATCCAAAATTTATATATGTTTAAAATATTAGTTGGAAAATACCATTTTTAAATATTATGACACTAGGTTATTAACCCGTGTACGGCACGGGTGAAAATATATAAATTTTGAAGTACACACATATACAATTTGAAAGGAAAACATATTTTTGAATATGCTTTTTGAGATGGCAATATAATTTATAATTGCAATTCATATTCATATGGAAACAAAGCTATTAAAAACATAAATTTACGAAAAAGTAAGTTTTATAGTACGATACTTACAAACCAACTGAAAATTTAAAAACATAAAGTTCATTAAATATTAAAAGTTTTCATATTAAACATATTTGTTGTTTTGTTTGTAGCTATATCATGTTGTCTAAAATAAGCATTTTAACACCGTATTTACTCTTCACTCTTGATCAAGCTACATACACCTGACCATGTGAAAAAACCATGTCTCTCATGTATATCTCAATCTTGTGGGAGACTGCCTTTTACTTTTGTTAATGGTAATTGCAAAACAAACTATAACGTGAAAATGTTTTCTGTTTAACTTGTTCTTCTTGATCTCTTCAATCTTCACTAAGGGTTATTGGAGCAAGCAAAGTATACTCTGGTAGTATAACTTACTAGAGATTGAACTTTGCTTGGAGAAATACTTTGAATAAATCCACTTACTTCTCACAGGCAAACTTGAGAATTTAATTTATCTTTGCTC
>NW_027503048.1:0-32635 GCF_021521415.1 Bidens hawaiensis | reverse complement strand
GATGTTAATATTTCTGATGAAAATGAAAATAATGATGAACCAGATCATCCTGCCTCTGATGAACCCAAAATAGATGCCATGATTGATTTATCAGATGATGAGGAGGATGACTCTGAGGAGTCTGATGAAGAGGGTGATGACAACCCTGATCAAGGAGGAGAGAAAGTTGGTACAAGCTCCATTGCTGAGACCCCTCAAGCTGAAAAGATTTATATTCAAAGAGGGCAACATTGAAATCAATGCAGAGGAAGTCTTAAAGAAGGTTGAGAAGAGAAAGAAAAATGCTGAGCATTATAAAACTTATTTGAAAGTTAGAGGCTATCCTGAAGCTGCCTTGGAAAAATACATTATTGACCAAATTCAAGATCTTTACAACAGTGAGAAAGAGATAGTTTCAGAAAAGTTTGTAAAACAGGATGATAAGGTTGAATTGGAAGAGTTAAAGAAGAAATATGATGGTATGTGTGGATACCTGCTTGAGAAAGGCACGAAGCCTGAGGTTGTAAGAAATCTAAGTAAAGAGGCAGTATTTGACCAGTATTCCAAAAGGAAAGAGAAAGAATTAAAAAGGGTCTATACTGAGAGCTCAATCTTAAAAGAAACATCTGATGAGCCACCTGCTAAAAGAACAAGAAGACTCAGGACTGTGAGGGAAAAGGAGATGGAACAAGAAAAGACAACTGATCAACCTCCAATCCCTCAGCCAGAACAGCCTGAGGTTAAACCTGATGATGAAGAGATTGTGCCATGGAAAATGAAGAGATGATTGGGATATTGAGGAACATAATGATAAATGAAAGGGGGATGACTGAGGCTGATTTTAATGCACTGGAAAAGATTGACTTGAGAAATCTGTTTTACTACCAGAAGGAGGAATGGATGAAAGTATTAAGGGAGGGTGAAAACCCAAGATATTTTTCATATGGTAGGTTGTGTGCCAGCTAGGTTTGCAAACACTGTAGAAATGGCCAAAATGCTGAATGACCTTCATAAAGCTGGGGAGAATATTAAAGACATGGAGAATTGGCCAGTTGAAATGGTAGAAGGTGCATACAGGAAAGTATTCAATTTGGGTCCTGAAAAGCCAAGGAAATCCATGCCAATCAGACATCCATTCCATCAAAGATTCCCAAGAGGAAGAGGCCAAGGAGGAAGAGGAGAATCAAGCAGCTCAGTACAACAAAGAACAAGACCACAATCTGATGTGGATCTACCCAGAGAGCTGTATTATGATTCAGTCACTGATTCTCTTAAAGTGATCATGGAGAGCAGGCTATTAAAAGAGATTGTGGTCAGAAGTGACTTCAGGGATTATAATGAAGAACAGCTAAGAAGAATGGAGTCTCTTCACTTGTATGACTACAGAAACATGGACAGATCAGCAGGAAGACAGATGAATGACTTGTCAAAGTATCTACATGATGATGCTGATAAGGGATTCAAGTTTTTAAAAGAAAAAAGAAGTTGGAGAATGATTCAACTTCACAGATCAAAAAGGACAGAAAAGATGAAGAAAATGGACAGAGCTGAATTGAACTACCAAATAAGTGTCCGAGATGACCAGAATCCACTGTCCAACATGGATACGTGTATAAGAGTGGGAAGAAAAATGAGAAGGCCAAACTATACAGTGCAGAAGAATGGTGTCATCACTGAAGTTGAATACAAAGAAGACACTGGTTACTATGTGCTGAGGAACTCTGATGGAAAGGCCTTGGCAACAATCAAAAAGGATGCAGATCTGACATGCTTACACAATGATGATCTTACAGATATAAGAGACTTGGTGATACCAGAAGGACACACTCACTACCAAGTGCTCAATATCTTCAGAGAAAGAGCAGCATCTGTAATCCAGCTGAGAAGACAAGCAGCCTACAATGAAAGGAAAAGACAAAAAAGATAGAATAGGATTTGCTTTGTAATGTCTTCGGACAGCTTGTGCTTATATAATTTTTGCTTATGTAATTTGATTATGAAATTTGACTTTTGATTTGATGTGTATTTAGCTAAGTGTATGAAACCACAGAGTGTTTTGGGTCAGCTGAGGTGTTCCAATCTAGGGGGAGATTGGTTGGGTCAAGAATTTGACCCAAATGAGGAGATTTGACCTAAACGAAGAATATGGAAGATTGGAATCTTCTCAACCTCCTCAGAAACTGCTAAGTATTGAATCCGAGCACACCTTGGACCTTTCGAGTAAGCTTTTACTTAGCCGAGTACGAGATTTTGCCTCCCGAGCAAGGTTTACTTCAAATAGTCTTCTTAAGTGGATATCCGAGCAAGGTATGCTTTTTAGTGATTTCTGAGTAAGGATCATTGATTTTTAATTATCCGAGTAAGGTTCACTTTGTCAAGCAGGGTTGTTCTTCAAGACCAAGTATTTTACTATTCCGAGTAAGGTTTGGTCAACCAAGTCCATGAAGCCAAGTGATTGGAAGATCCGGGCAAGGTATTCTTTAATAATTATAGTCCGAGTATACTTGATGAGTTATAGAAATATCTCTAAGTTATTTCGAGTAAGGTTCTGCTCAAGTAAGGTATGTTCTCCCGAGTACGCCTTATCAATAAGTTGTTAAACTGACAATGAGCCGAACAGGATCATAGAAGAACAAGGTTGCTCGTAAGGATTTGTCGAGCAAAGTTTGATAAGTCCAAGAAGATTGAAGTCTACTCGGTGAATATTTTACTTGGTAAAATATTCGTTAAGTAAAGTCTACCCGGAAACTGATTCCGAGTACACTTCTATGTTTACCAAGTCTGAAGGAAGGCCGAGTACACTGCGTACTCGGAGACCGAAGTTTAATGAAAAGCCTAACCGGAAGACTTGTTTTACACTTAGTTTTATTTTTGAATATGTAATTTGAATATGTACTATCGGATAGGGTTTCTAGAAGGAATGACAGGTGTCCTAGGTTGGCAGGCCTATAAATAGAATAATTAGGGCACGCCGCCAAAAAACACCGAAAAATAGAGACACAGAGAGACAGATACACACGACACATTAATTGAGAATATTTTGTGTGTGTAACGGTTGTCCAAGGATTCCTTATAACCCCTAAATCGATTACTCCTTTTGTATGATTAACATTATATAAATGGAAATCTTTTGAGTGAATCCTGTGTGTGTCTTCGATCTTTGAATACTCATTGCAACCGTATGTTTGTTATTGATTCCGCCTTTAACAAACGGATATCTTTCTAAATACAGCAACCCGTCATTAACTCTCTTGTCGACACGATTAATTTTGTGTGAGTTATGACATGATTGATTAAAGATCTGAGCCGAATCGACCATACAAAATCGGGACCTGACAGTTACATTCCCGTATTACGCTTCCGCAACTACCTAGTCGGGGTGTGACAGAAGTTGGTATCAGAGCCATTGGTTATAAAGAATTAGGATGTCCCTTAGGATACCCTAATATAACCGTAGGCTCGATTAGCTTTGGGAATAAAATAATATTAAATAATATATACTGATGATTCTCAGGATGAATTCGAATGGACAAGTAGTTTATTATGGTCCGGAACGTAATAACGGACTTGTTTGTACGAGGGAATTCGAGAAGGAATCGTTGAACAATCTAATAGATAAAAACAGTAACATATGTGTATAAAATATAATATTAAATAAATATATATCTATATAAAGGATTATCTGTGCTAATGTGTACGAATACATGTAAGTACTAAACTTTAATTAATATTATACATTATTATAATTAATGTTATCAAGAATTGTTATTATTATAGTAACCTTTGTACAGAGGGATGCCGAGAATCAGATATGATGCAACTGATCAAGTACCAACCCTATCTCTTGAGAAGAAAGAACGAGAAAAAGACTCAGAGGAGAACATATATGTAGAAACAGATGGAAATGAGAGAAATGAGGTGATTCCATATGAGGCTCCATTGATAAGCCTTACTTATCAAGCTATAGATGAGACAGTTGTTCCCCTAGAACATCACCTAAGCATGAGGTACGATTCACCAGTACTTACCACTAGAACTCCTAGATCTCCCACACCATTATCACATCATACCACGGTGACTGCATCCTCTCATAGAGCTAGTCAGACTGACTGTACGAGAGTACCACCACCTGATAGTATGCCTTCCCCACCCAGATTAACTTATCATAGGGGAAGAACCTTCCGTATCCTGGTTAACTTTACCTACACGGAGTATACCTATACCTAATCAAGAACCTCCCCATTTAGCCGACCAAGCCTGGTTAGCTGTATTGACTAATCAGATACTAGAGCACTTAATAGCTATAATTACCAACTTACATAGAAGACGGGAGCTATACGATTAAATGCTGGATATACAACAAGTAGTAATTAACTTACATTGATCCGATACTCATTCTTAACGGCTCTTGAACAGAGTGACAACCTAGTTATGGGGTTGACAAGCAGTTATTGCAGCCTAAATGGTTGTTTGTGTGTGGTTATTGTATTATACACATATGAATAAACAGAAATAAAAATAATCTGGTTGGTTGAACGTAGTCTTTTAAAACCAATGCAGCACTGGTAGTAGAATATTGCGCTGACATGGAGGATGTTTTTAATCCACTATATTACAAGCACTGAACCTTACCGGGTTAAGCTCTTTATAGTGACAAATTTTTGTACGTATATTTAAAACGCTTACCTATACCAGGTTAAGACTTTGTGCTGATGTTGGAATACACACGTACAGTAACAATTATGGGTAATGCAAATGTGTTATTTGGCATAGTTGTCTGCTTATGATTATTGTTATAGAAAGGCCTCGGAGAAAACTAATACTATATCTGAGGCGGAGGTGGGCGAAATGATTGCTCGCCAACTATAAGCAGTGATACTGACTATTGTAGCGCTAGTCACTGCTGGCATACTTGAAAATACAACCGATAACACTACACCTCCGCCGAACACTAATGCAGCTACGAATACTATTTCCCCGTTGAATACTGATAATGTCACGAATATAACTCCCCCTTCAAATACTAATACTTCTGGTAACACTTATCCCCCGCGTCGAGAATGCTCGTATGAACAGTTTATGTTGTGTAGAGCTATAAATTTAAGTGGTACTGAGGAACTAAACTGTCACACCCCGACTAGGTAGTTGCGGAAGCGTAATACGGGAATGTAACAGATAACACTGGTATCAACCACATTGTTTATAAAGAAATTCAACAGCTAATTTACATCATATTACATTGGTAGGTACTATGTTTACAAACTAGATGAAGAACACATATCCAGTTCTCGGTTCCTTATCATTAGTACGTATTTTCATCTATTCACACCTATTCAACTTTCCTTCTAACACCAAGCACGTAAGCAAATCATTGCATCTCTGATTTACCTGAAAAGCATGTTAAAACGGGGTCAACTACGTCTAGTTGGTGAGTTTCAAGTTTCACGAGTATTAACGAAATCAGTATACGAGTTCGTAAAGTTTACAGTGTGTATGTATATATGTATGTGTATGATGTATTATACTAAGCCACAAGTGAAACCGAAACGAGCTAAAACACATGGCCACCCCTGCCCATGCACTCCCGTTGGCATTTAACAGCCACTTTGCCCCAAGTATGTACTATGTCTAACACCACATAGCATTATGTAATGAGTTTAAATGACAATGTGCAACTGGGTTAACATGTTCCGGAATACCCCACCGGCTCTGTCAGTTGGGTTTGTCAAATTATGCTCTCCATAAGTTATTTCCATCCACCATAATGTATTCATCCTTATTTATCAATAAAATAATAATTTAACGTTTAGATCTTGTATATAATCGATGTATCGTATTAGCGGCTAGATCCGTAATGGGTTCTCACACGTCTTTCGACAATCACCCCTCGATCGTCTTTCTTACACTTAAATACCCACTTAGTCGGAGTCGCTTTCTTGACTCTAGCAGGCTTGTCTATTAAATCCCAAACACCCAAACGTGCAAATTGTTGTAATTCTTCTTACATAGCTTCTACCCAAGAAGGATCTTCAAGTGCCTTACGAGCCGTCGTTAGCTCAACATGAGATAGAAAGCAAGTGAATTTAGCAAGATTTACAATTCCCGATGAATGTAAATCGGTATAAGCACACAATACGTTATTATCACTTGACGAAGCAACTTGATGACGTGTACGAACGCCCACATCAAGTTCTCCAATGATGTTTTTCTGTGGATTATATCCATGAATCCGAAGAGTGGGATTCTCAGGAACAACAACATTATCAAATAAGTTAGTGTAATGTTCACAAAGTTCAGGAGATGAAACATTATCACTGTCAAGTTCAATAACTTGATCATCATCATAAGTAGAAGATAAATTATCAGCAGTAACTAGAGAAGCAACATGTTGTTCTTCAGTTGGAGCATCAGGTTGAGCTTCAACATCATTAGAACTTGAAAATCTTGGAATTGCCAAATGATCTTCAAAGTATGCTCGAACCAGGTCTTCGTCTATGTGTTCAGTTGATGGAGTAAATGAATTAAATAATCTATTAGTCAAACATCCAGTCAGGACCTTTCCCTTGAGGAGGAGTTGTGTACTTTTGACAATCCACATGGTACCACTCTTTAACGCAACCAGATGTAAAGTTGAATACCCTTTTCTTTGGAGATGCATATCCCAAGAAATACCCTTCGATAGCTTTTTTCTCAAATTTACCCACATCCTTCTTCAACATTGTACACGGACACCCAAAAGGTTCCAGGTACTTTAAGTTAGGTTTACGATTATTCAACAACTCATAACTTGTCTTTTTGAGTCTTTTAACGGTTAGAACCCGATTAAGAGTAAAATAAGCTGTATTCACCGCCTCATTCTAGAACTGGACGGGAAGCTTAGAATCAGCGAGCATTGTATGTGCAGCCTCAGTCAAGGTTCGATTCTTTCGTTCAGCAACACCATTTTGTTGAGGTACATAAGGTGCACTGTATTCTCGATGAATTCCTTTTTGAACCCAAAAGAAATCCAATATAGTTTTTTTGAATTCAGTACCTGTGACATTCGTGACAAAACGAGTTATACTATATTCACTAAGTAGCGAGTAAACGAGAAATCGGTTAATTCGTAGTGCTTAAACGAGTAACCGACTAATATCGATTACGGCCCGTATATATACTGAGGGGTCATATATGAGTTATACATATATCATAGAGGCTAACATATTGATATTTAGGCCCCAGTACGTTTAAAACCATTTAAACAAAAAACGTTTCGTTTAATGTTATGCTATGAGTTTAAACGCAATCGTTAACATCAAAACGAGCATTGTAGCATCCGTTAAGCCGAAAAAGATTTATGAAACACTTATATGACATGTTCTAAGCAATCCGTGAAAATAATTTGGATTTTTACAATGAGTCAGTACGTTTTTCTTAATTTACAAAAATAAGCTGAAAAACACTCGTTTTCGCGCTATTTCTCACACCCGATTTAATTTTCAAGCGAAAAACCGAACCCAAATTTGATTTGGACTGAGACCGAACTTTGGCACGCAAACCCATGGGCCCCATTCATGAGCCGGCCGCTAATAAGGGTATATCCCTTTTGTTTCTAGCTTGTTGTATAAGTTAAAAAAAGGGATATTTTAACACACAAACCAACCAAGATCAAGATCAGCTGATTTCTTGCATCTTCCTGCCAAAACCTCCAAGGTAACTATCAAAACTCATGGGATTTTTACTTGATTAACAAAGTTTAACCATGAAAAACTAAATTTTGATTAGTTTTAAACATGTTTAACCATCCAAAAACCATAAAAATCAAGTAAAGTCAGGTTTTTATATTAAACATGTCTACAAAGTAGAAACATATTGATTTTTGGTCAAAAACACGGATTAGAACATGAATACAACGTTTTTACGGTTTGAAAGTTCGGTTTGATACCAAAACCGAAACCCTAACTATCAAGGCTGTTACATGGATGATTTATGCTTGGTTTGATGTTATATGATATGTAGATACACTGAGTTTGCAACCCAAGACCCGTAAAGTCGTTTAAGCTAGCAAAACTCATCGAAAACCGACAAGGTCAACCCGTAACACTCGTTTAGGGTCTGTTTAGTATTAGGTTGTGACATTCTTGTTTTTAGCTTGTCAAAATTTGCAGGGACATTAGGGATCATTTAATTGAGTCCCTTTTCAAATTTGGTAATTTTTCGATAAACGGAGAATATTTGGCGAATTTATTACCGTTTATTTGCGTTTATTCGGAAAAAATAGTTAAACTTCATGACAAACTATGAAATTTGGTTTGGAACCCATTTATGCTATATTAAGATCACTGGTAAATTTTGAGAACATTTGGAGATGTCTAAGTATTATTTGTGCAATTGTGTTTTAACCGAGTTTTAATAGCCGAAAAACGCGCAAAAAGGCATTTTGACCAAAGGGTTAGATTCTGGAGATTTTGCAGGGGATATGTACTGATATTGAGACCACTTGGAAAAATTATCGGATTTTTCGGATGTCGTTTGTTATAAACGGGCTATTTATTACTTAATTATAACACATTAAATGAATTTTTATAAATGGATAAATAATCATAAAATTTCTAAAAATATTTTTATAAAATTCTCCATAATTTAATTTATTTTTACAAAAATTTCCATAATTTATATATAAGTACATAATTAGTTATGAATAATCCAAGATTTAAACTATATTTGTTTTAACGAAACCGGCAGTTTTGTGTTTAACGGACTGACTGGTATGTCAAAATGTCAAAAGTGGTCGAATATCGTATTTTTGAATGAAATTGATAAAAAGAAACTTTTTACGAGAAATCCGGACAATTCGGGTGGATTGTACGCGTTTTGTATAATCAAACCTGTGTGAAAACGGAAACGAACCCTGCGATCAATCCAGATATAAATCAGATCATTTTAACAATCAACATGTTTACTTAAGTTTGTGTGATCTTACCTATTCCCTAAACGCGTAAACGATCAACTTGGCTAGGCTCGGGAAACGGTGAAACTGAGCTAAATCCAGTTTTAAACATTTCATAGTATACAACGTCACAATCTAAGACTATGGTCATGTTTTGGGCCTAACATCTATAACCAGACTAGTTATACAGCCCGATTTGGTTTGAACACTGTATTAGTATTAACAGTACGATACCGATTATAGGATACGAGTTATAATCGAGGCATAACACTTATTGACGTATATTACCTGCTCGAACTACAAAAAGGTGAGTTTCACGACTCCACTTTCTAAACTGTTTTACGAACTTTTGGGGTGGAAAGCATGTTTACATAGACTTATATACTTGAAAACGTGTGGTGATGTGAATTATCTAAGTACTAACACTTGAAAGTCCCCACAAACACAAGTGATTAACTTCGTGCCAGTGACGTGTGGATAGTACTATCTGTTTGACAAACCCAACTGAAGGCGCCGGTGGGGTATGCCGGATATACTTGTTTACGCAGTTGCACATTGTCATTTATACTTATTACATACTGTTATGTGGTGTTAGACATAGTACATACTTGGGGCAAAGTGGCTGCTAAATGCCAACGGGAGTACATGGGCAAGGGTGGCCATGTAGTGCGAGCTGTCTTGGGTTCACTCATCATACACATACTTATATACATACGTACTGTGAACTTTACAAACTCGTATGCGGATTTTGTTCTTACTCGTGAAACTTGAAACTCACCAACTAGACGTAGTTGACCCGTTTTAACATGCTTTTCAGGTAAGCCGAAGTTGGAATGATTTGCTTACGTGCTTGGTATTATAAGGAAAGTTGAATAGCTGTGAATAGATGCAAATACGTACTAATGAATAAGGAACCGAGAACTGGTTATGTGTTTTTCATCTAGTTTATAAAAAATGTGGTTGATACCAGTGTTATCTGTTACATTCCCGTATTACGCTTCCGCAACTACCTAGTCGGGGTGTGACAGTACCATTATCACTTCGGATTCTTCTCACCTTTTGTTTGTAAAGCGATTCGATCTTGGTGATAAGGTTTTGTACCAAAACCGGTGTTTGATCTTTCGAACTCATAAATAACACCCATGAATATCTTGAATAATCATCAGTCACCACAAGACAATACCAATCCCCAGACATACTCGCACGATTCACATGACCAAACAAATCCATATGAAGTCGTTCAAGAGGAGTATTAATGGAATTCAATAAATTAGAAGGATGTGTCTTCTTCTTCTGCTTGCCCTTTTTGCATGCAACACAGTGATCGGATAATTTAAAATTCTTCAACGAGACACTTCCACTAAATCATTAGCCATCAAATAATTCATATTTCTAACATGTATGTGACCCATTCTACGATGCCATAGAATCGAGTCTTTCTCGGTTGCTTTCGAGACAAAACATGTTTCGATCGATGTGGATATTTTAGAGCTCATGCTTAAGACATAAATATCATTCGATCGTGGTGATCGCATGACAACCATGTCCTCGGGAATAACATAACCCGGTTTTAAAATAAGACATTCTTTGTCAGTAAATATCGTTGTGTACTTCTTATCACAAATTTGCGATACACTTAATAAGTTATGATCCACTTTATCACAATAATTTACTTTCTCAAAAGTAATGTGACCATTTGAAACTTCACCCTCTTGTGTGATCATGCCCCCAGAATTCCCAGCAAATGCCACATAACCCCCTTGAATATTTCTCACGTTGGTTAATAGGTCGAGATTCCTAGTGATATGACGAGAACATCCACTATCCATTATCCAGTTTTCACCAGACACATTCTTGGATGAACCCCATGCGCCGATTAAACAATCTGATTCGTTAAGCTGAATTTCCTGATTATCCGGACCGAGTTTACCGATTAAACAAGGCCCTGTATGGTCTACATCAAGCCCCGAGAGCTTGGTATGGCATGCTTGCCGACCATCTGACTGATAATGGCTTCAAACGAGGGACTGTCGACTGCACTTTATTTCATAAAACTGTTGGTGACGATCTTCTCCTATTTCAGATTTATGTCGACGACATTATCTTTACTGCTAGGGTTAAATGATGAACAATTAACCGTGTTAGAGACAGAGCCAGACGTTGAGGTGGTGAATGAGGAAGGTTTAACAGATGACCCATCTATTCAAATGAATACGGAGTTTATTTATTAAGATGAGGATGTTGAGATGGAAGACGTCACTGCTGAGGAGTATCCTGACTTGTATCAACACACAAACGTTGATCAAGGTGCTCTGGTATTTAATGATCAGGCTTTTAAAGAAGCAGAGGATGATCTGGAGAAGATAACTAAGGGAAAGAAGATTGTGGATACTTGCTTTGACTCACTTGAGAACCCAACTGAAGCCGATATTGCTAAGTGGTTCAGATTTAAAGCTGCGGTTAAGATTATCAAGGCGTATCGATATGTTGATCAAGAACGGAAAGACATAGCAGCTGCATGGGTCAAAGAAAACCAAGTGACTTCCTTCAAGACTGTATCCAAGGTTCATGGTGATATCGTCTCATGGCTATATGCGTAGTTAAATGGGAAAAAGGAGTTTAGTACTACAAGAAGATAATGGACGTTCTTACACAACCGCGTTGGGATGTTCGTACCCTCGCGAGGCGTCCATTTATCAATCGTGGTGGCAACCAGACAGCTGAGTGGTTTCATCAACACTTGCTTTTCGAAGTCAATCATGGGTTCAAGTTCTTCAAGCCCCAGGTCCCGAGACGTAAACGTATTGACGAGATTGATCCAAGGACTGGCTGGAAGAAACTTGTCCTTAAAGTAAAGCCACCAAAGACGATGAAACGAGTGCCGGTGAAGACGATGCACCAACACGTGCATCTCTCGTTCAACCGCTGGTACTATGACAATCGTATTGGCGAGGCCGTCATTGTAGTTGGTAAAGGACTGAAGACTGAGCTTATCAAGATAATCGACCCAATGTGGTTGGTTAATTTATGTTTAATGTAATAAACTATTAAGTTATTCTCTAGTTCGTTATATGTAATGTCTAGTTCGTTATAGTTGTGTAGCGAACTAAGACTTAAGGTTATTCCCTCCTGATTCATTAGGGGATGTTAACGAATCAGGGGTTGATTCGTTAAAATATTTTGTTTATTTATGTATGTAACGAAGTAGTGTCTGGTTCGCTAGGGAATGTTAGCGAACCAGACCTATCTTCTATATATAGTGAACTCTGTTCACGTTTAATTTATGTTTTGGGAGATATTTAACGAAACTTTGTCCAAACTCTCTCTCTCGATCTTCATCCTAATATATACAACTACTAATATATACATTGGATAATATATAATACACATATAACACTTAATCATACGTAATTATGAGCTAGATCCATATTAAGGTATTAATCTATTATATACAGATCTGAGATCTGTTATTGTTATTGGATTGATTCACCGGGTTCCAAAACTAATCGCGCCTTGTTCCTTACGATCACTCCTCGATCGTCTTTCTTACATTTAAATACCCACTTAGTCGGAATAGCTTTGTTGACTCTAGCGGGTTTGTCGATTAAATCCCAAACACCCAAATGTGCAAATTGTTGTAATTCTTCTTGCATGGCTTCTACCCTGGAAGGATCTTGAAGTGCCATACGAGGCGTCGTTGGCTCAACTTGGGATAGAAAGCAAGTGAATTTAGCAACATTTGCAATTCCAGAAGAATGTAAATCTGCATAAGCACACAATACGTTATTCTCACTTGACGAAGCAACTTGATGACGTGTTTGGACAACCACATCAAGTTCTCCAATGATGTTTTCCTGTGGATGATAATTGTGAATCCGAAGAGTGGGATTCTCAGGAACAACAACATTTTCAAATAATTTAGTGTAATGTTCACCAAGTTCATGAGATGAAACATAACTTTCAAGTTCAATAACCAGATCATCAGCTTGATTGTCATTAGAAGAAGTAGACACATTATCAGAAGTAGCTGGAGAAGCATCACATGGATCTTCAGTTGGAGCAACAGGTGGAACTTCAACATCATTAGAACTTGAAAATCTTGGAGTGGCCAAATGATCTTCAAAGTATGCTCGAACCAGGTCTTCATCTATGTTCTCAGTTGATGGAGTAAATGAATTAAATAAGCCATCATAATCAAACATCCAGTCGGGACCTTTCCCTTGAGGAGGTGTGGTGTGCTTTTAACAGTCCACATGATATCATTCCTCAACACAACCAGAAGTGACATTAAATACCCTTTTCTTTGGAGACGCATACCCCAAGAAATACACTTCGATGGCTTTTTCTTCAAACTTACCCACATCTTTCTTCAACATCGTACAAGGACACCCAAATGGTTCCAAGTCCTTTAAATTAGGCTTTCGATTGTTTAAAAGCTCATAACTTGTCTTCTTGAGTCGTTTAACAGTTAGAACCCGATTAAGCGTATAACAAGCTGTATTCACTGCCTCATTCCAGAATTGGACAGGAAGACTAGAATTAGCAGGCATAGTTCTTGTTACTTCAATCAAAGTTCTATTCTTCCTTTCAGCAACACCGTTCTGTTGTGGTACATAGGGTGCACTGTATTCTCGGTGAATTCCTTTTTGAATGCAAAGGAAATCCAATACAGTGTTCTTAAATTCAGTACATTTATCACTTCGAATTCTCCTTACTTTTTGTTTGTATAGTGATTCGATGTTAGTGATTAGGTTTTGTACCAGAACAGTTGTTTGATCCTTTGAACTCATAAATAAGACCCATGAGTATCTTGAATAATCATCAGTAACAACAAGACAATACCAATCTCCAGAGACACAAGCACGATTCGCAGGACCAAAAAGATCCATATGAAGTCGTTCAAGAGGAGTATCAATGGAATTCAATAATTTAGATGGATGTGACTTTTTCTTCTGCTTGTCCTTCTTGCACGGAACGCAGTGATCAGATAACTTAAAATTCTTCAAAGAAACACCCTCAACTAAGTTATTCGCCATTAAATAATTCATCTTACGAACATGTATGTGACTCATTCTACGATGCCATAGAATAGAGTCCTTCTCGGTTGCTTTTGAGACAAAACATGTTTTGATAGATGTTGACACTTTAGAACTCATATTTAAGAAATAAATATCATTTGATCGAGGTGATCGCATGACAACCATGTCCTCGGGAATCACATATCCCGGTTTCAAAATCAGACACTCTTTATCAGTAAATAACGTGGTGTACTTCTTATCACAGATTTGCGACACACTTAATAAATTATGGTCCACCTTGTCACAGTAATTGAGTTTTTCAAATGTAATGTGACTATTTGAAACTTCACTCTCTTGTGTTATCATGCCCCCAGAATTCCCAGCAAACGCCACATAACCCCCTTGAATAATTATCACATTTGTTAAGAGGTCGATATTTCCAATGATATGACGAGAACATCCACTATCCATTATCCAGTTTTCACCAGACACGGTCTTGGGTGTACCCTATACACAAAGTAAAAGTGATTAGTTCAAAAAGGCAGCCCAGGCATCAGTCTTGGGCACCTTTTGAGTTTCTCTTGGAACATTAACTTGAACAGAATTCAACTGTTGTTCGGCAACTTGAGAATAAGTTACCGTCTTCTTAGACTTTCGTCTTAGATAAGCAGCTTGAATGACATTTGATTTCACGTTCTTGCATATAGGCTCAGTTGGCACAAACTTTGGTTTCACTTGGCCATGCATTTCGTTCACATGAATTACCTTACGTGGATTCGTGTTTGAAAACATGATGTGAGTATCATCATCACACGACACAGGTCGTTTCAAAATCTCCTTTATCAAAGGAACCAGTTTTGAATGGTCCTTGACAAATGAATGAAGATTCTGAGATTTCTGCTGACCATAGTTTCTCACCACATGACCTTGTTTTCCACACAAAAAGCAACTTCGCATGTCCACACGATCATGTTGAGGTTCGGCAAAAATAGATGCAACAGAAGGTTGATAACTCACATTTTTAGTGAAACTCTTAGCCTAATCATCAGACGATACAGATTTCTTTTTCATATAAAAGTCAAGGTTATAGCAGTTTGAAAAAATTTGCAATGTGTCAGTTCCAGTGGATTTTACAAACTGAACTTTCTTAGCATTTTTAATACTTGTTTAGCTCTAACCATTGGGTCTGATGAGTTTGATGTTTTGGCAAAAACATATTAACGTTCAAGATCTTGTACCTTGTCAGTTTCATTGTAAAAGACGTTTGATAATACTAATACGAATGTATTTTTCAGTGAACATTGTGTTCATTCCTTTTAACTTAAAGGAACGGGCATATGATGGTTTAGAAACAGTAGGATGATGAAACGCATCAAGTCCTCATCAAAAAGTTTAGGCTTTTCTGGTTTCTTAACCTTCACGAGTTTAACCTTAACTTGGTTATATTTTCTCACATGAGTTGTGTGTGAACCATACACAGCCTTCTCAAATTCATGAGGTTCACAAAGAATGTGATTAGAACTTGGAATGTTCTCGTTTTTGTGTATAACCTCAGATTCAAACACATCCTCAATAATCACTTTGTCAACATTTTCAACGAAGACTTTGTTTCTTTCTACATGAGGTTTTTGAGTTGCAGTTGGGCTTTAAAAGTTTCAGGTTTAACTGGTTTAGAATTTTCTGAAATCACAGGTTCTTTCACAATCACATCCTCTTCTTTTCTAGCAAAAGGATTTGCTTTATAGTCATTATGAAAAGGTGGTGGAATTTTAGCAAAACCTATACCCTTTTTCGAATCTTTTTGCTTACTAGATACTTCAATTATTTCGTTTAGTAAATAGGAAGAGTTTCTAAATTTTCCCAACTTGTTCTTTAGCTCAAGAACCTCATTCTCAAGCTCGGTTATCTTCGAACGATGTTTCAAAATTTCTTGAAACTTTTGATCATTAATTGTCATTTTAACAGATAACTCAGCCTTGAGATCGTGGTTACTTGTCGACAAAGCTTCAATCTTCTCTCGAGATCTCATTTGAGATTCAAGAGATTGTCGATAAGTATCCTTTAGTGAAGCAATTTCTCTCACTAAACTATCATTGTGATTTTTCAAAGACTCTAACTTAGGTTTGTTAGTCTCACATTCAGCACAATTTACATTAGCAGACAAATTAGCAGAAATAGAAGGACTTACCTCGTTGATCTTAGCCATGCATGCAAACGTGGTTGGAATATTAACACATGAATCATCAGAGTCCGATTCAGTGTCATTGTCAGATGATAACTCACTTCCGCTTGCTTCTTGAAAAACATCATTTGTCTTGAACATAACTAAATTAGCTTGATTATCACCACACAACAGTCGTTGTGACCAATCAGTTCCATCAGCTAACATTGCTTGTGACCCAGAAGTAGACGGTTTCTTTTCAGCATCATTCCCTCGTGGTGTAGAAGAACTTTGGTTTTGACCACGAGGACCAGTACACTCCTTTTTCGGATTATCACATTCCTTAGCAAAATGTCCGAATTCTTGGCAATTATAACATTTGACTATCAGTTTGTCAAATCCCAATTTCTTGTTTAAAGCGGGAAGATCCTTGTTGGTTCTTTGCATAAACCTTTTAACCTTACGAACAGTTATTTCCATGTTCCATTTCAAGTCTATAGTCTCTAAGTCATCCGGATCAATCTGATCATAGTCTTCATCGGTCAAATCACTAGTGGCAATCTTGCTACTCACCAAATTCTCATAGGAAGACATGAAGGTTGTCAAGAAAGCAAAGTTTTGTTCAGCTTCCTTTATGTTTACAATCGGTGGTGAAGAGAATTGATTTGTAGTGGATGAATTTCCAGATCCACCAGAAGCACCAGGTGATCCTGAATTACCAGCAGTGTAGAAACATGTTCTTGGATCATTATAAATAGTTGTTGCATTCTCACTTGCATTTTGTGTAAGAAACGCAGTGATCGGTGAAATGGTTGAACTCAAAGGCATACTCCCACCATAAAAAGCAGGATCTTGATTGTCCTTAGAAGACTTTTGACATTTGAGATCGTACTCTCTTGCTTCGATCTTTTGCATGAATTCGGATGCAGTCAAGTCTTCATTGTTGAAGTAATTGTTCTCTTTCTGAACCATCAAAAACGTAGAATAAGAACTCGGTAGTGCACTTTTAATAGTATCAATCTTATCAACCTCAGAAGTTTCCAGCTTCATTTTATCCATCTCAGCTATCAAATGATTGAACCTTGTCGCCATCTCCTCAACAGTCTCACCCTTAAGCAGATTAAATTTTCTAAATTGAAACTTTAGCATGACTTTCTTGCTTTCAGCGGTGTTACCCATACTCCTCATACGAATGTGTTGGAATAACGAAGCACAAATCTTTATGCTACCAACTTGGTGAAAGATATTTTCAAGTAAAGCCATCGTAAGAGTAGAGTAGGCTTTTGTTTAAATTTCCAATGCTTTCTTATCTTTTTAAAAGTATTGAGAGATGGCTTTAGGTGTGAATCCTATATCAATCAGGCAATATGAGTAATCAGGGTGAATAGAACCCAAATGAGCACGAAAACGAGGTTCCCATTTAGCAAAATCTCTAAATTTCATTAAACGTGGACATTTTGAATGTGAACCTATCTCGGTGTCCAGTTGCAGCATTTATTGCATTAACATATTTTGAGACGCCAAAGCATACATACCAGCCATATTGTTAAATGACAATACTTTCAAACTCCAGGGGTTAAAATTGAAAATATCTTAACGAATTGTAAATTGTACTTGTTAACGAACTGCAAACAGTAGTCAACAAATCACAATTCACGAATTGACAGTTGTCCAGTAATGAATCAGGAACAGTATTAACGAATTTGAAATGTTAACGAATCAAAAAGATTTTAACGAACTGGTCAACGAATTAGGTCAACGAATCAGATTAACGAATCTGATTTCAGAATAACGAATCACCGAGTAAATCTTAACGAATCACTTAACGAATTAAGTGACGAATTAAAGTAGCGATGTAGCTACAGTTGATAACGAATCAGGTTGTTACAACGGTTGTAACAAACTCTGACAACTATTGCCACGAGGCAAAAGTTGTTGGATCTTAAAGTTAACGAACTAAATACGTGTCAAACGAAGAGAATAACACGAATTAGAACAGGTAACGAAATTGGTAACTAATTGATCAATAATAATAGTGAATCAGCTACTAATTTTAACGAATCAGCTTGAAGTTTAACGAATCTTCAAAGATCAGATGAAGATCTTCATATCTTCAAACATTCAAACATATATTTCTAGATTTCTAGAAATATATGAACACCCCAAACCGATCTTATATTCGTAAAACTCAGTCAATATTCAACCAAATCGTCCAATTTACCTATCAATCTACTCGCAAACACAACACGAATCCATATCAAACCATCTAGTAACTCAAATTACCGTATAACAACCAATCTGACCAAAACTAATACCTTGTTTTCGGCCAAAACAAAACCAACTCAATTCAATCCAAAACCAATCCAATTTCCCAATTCCTTCTAACCACATCTTACCAATACCTTAACAACCACATATCTAATCCAGATCAGTCCATAACAAGTCCAATTCACACTCAGTTTGATACAAACTCAAACTGTATACAACTTATACCAAAATAACACTTAACAGTCCTTCAATAATGAATTAACACTCGAATCAAGAGCAATCGAACAACCAAAATCTCTGATACCACTTGTGAATACCTTAAACAGTTCTCAGGTCTGATAGAGTATAATAACGATAACGGATCTAGTTCATGATGCTATTGATTATAATGATTAATACGTTATGTTTATATATTAGTATTAGTTATATATATATATACATAATATTAAGGTGAAGCTTGAGAGCACAATTGGGCAGAGGCTCGATAATATAAACTCAGAAAACTTAAATTAATAGTGGAAGTCACCACTATTTATAGAAGACATTTAAACGACTTCGTTACAATACATTTAAACGAAATAACTTAACGAACCACCCCATGATTCGTTAAACATCCTTAACGAATCAGGAGGGAACATAACTTAAGTCTAGTTCGTTAAACATCCTTAACGAACTAGATGACTTCCTTAACGAACTACTTTAATATATTAATAATTATTACATTATTTAAACGATAAATACATTAACGATAGTTACAAAGACTCGAGACGCTAAACCGTGTACTAACAAATTCTAATGAAACCGTGTTAAGATAGCTAATGGGTAGTGCCCATTAACTAAGAATTGTATTAAGAATTCAAATGATTATGAATTCTAATGAAGCCCTCGACCCCATCTGGGGGCTCTGCCCCTTGGACCCTGCTAGGGGCTGCCGCCCCTAGAACCCCGCTGCCAAGGGCGCTGCCCCGGGAGCCCTGTTCGTTGAGGGTTATAGTTAAACTAGAAATGTGATATGGGTAGTGATAGTTAATTGATGTTATACAGTTAGTCGCGCACAACTAAAGAAAGGAATAACCATTAACGGTGAAAATAACACGACTAAGGGGAGTTTCTAGCCCCACTTCCTTGTTATGTTTTCATGGTTGTGTGCATACTCAATGTGAACGTTAATACGCTTACCTTAATTAGTAAGAGTATGCTATAATGATTGATGTGATAGTATGTATGAATCTTATGACTGAATGTTTGTTGGAGCGTGAACGATCTTCGGATATTGCACGTATCGACAGGGAAAGTAATTTGTAGTATGTCTAGTATGAAATATGTATGTATGAAAGTATGTAATGAAGTGACTATGTATGAAAGTATGATTATATAAAGAAATGTATGTATGGTTATATGATGAATGGAAAGGTATGGTTAAAAAGGGAATCGACCCTAATAATATCTCCTAATGGAGGGAACCGACCCTCAAAACATCTGCGAATGTAGGAAACCGACCCTAATAATATCGGCGAATGTAGGGAACAGACCCTAACAATATATTCGAAGGTTATATGGCGGAATGCTCTTTAACACTTATATGTATGATTGAAAGTATGTAAGTATGAAAGAAAGAACGAAGGTACGTATGTATGTAAGTATATAAGAAAAGATGAGAATATATGTATCTTCGGATACGTATTATGTAAATATGTGAATGTAATGTATGTTTCCTGATTAACTTGAACTCACTCAACGTATCTGACTTTTAGTATGCACGCAGGTGAATAGACCGAGACAGCTGCCTAAGGAGGACACATGGCAAGATCTGAAGAGGCCGGCATATGAAGATTTGTCACGATGTTTTGATAATAAAATTTATGTTATGTTTTAAAAGACAAGTAATGAATGTTTGTAATGAGTGTTTGAAGTATTTATCATAATTCTGCGAAATTTTTAATTAACTCGGATATTTAAAATTGTGTTTATGAGTAAATCCAATGTACAAGTAAGGCACCGGGATCGGGGCCTTACAGATTCGATAACTAATAGTCTCACCAGTAAGTATTATGAAAGCGCTTATAATAATGGCGGGTTATTGATGACTATGCGCAACTACATATCATACTATGAATGATTAACTATTAAATTTCCTCATCAGTTATGATTTTGTACGTCTCTTAATATGTTCTGCATTCATAATGACATATAAATGAATTAATATACAAATCAAACGTTCTGAAGGCCTTTCTTTGAAAATTTTGATCATAGCTACTTAGGTTTCAAATAAGGACTGCAGTATGATTAATGGGGGTCTTACTACAACAAAAATGGCCTTTTTAGTACGCACAAAAGCGACCTAAAATGCTATTTTATAGGACCATTCATTTAATAGGACCAACGAGAAAATCGTTTCATGTAAAGGGGTTGTAATAAGTCTCGAAAGTCAAAAAGCGTCCTGATATCCCAAATAGGATTATGAAACCAATTTTATTGTCGCATAAAATATCCATTAACAACCCAAAAAACGTCCTAATAAAAATTATTATGACACTTTTACAATGTTTTAACATGTGCTTACCTGCCTTTAATATTTTAATACGCATACAAGCTTCCTTAAAAATTAATTTATAAGACCATTATGGTGTAACATTATAGGTACTTTAGTACCAAGAAAAAAGTCCTGATATCCCAAATAAGATTATGAAACCAAGTTTATGCCACATAATATATTCATTAACAACCCAAAAAGCATCCCAATAAAAACATATTATGACACTTTTACAATGTTTTGACATGTGCTTACCTAATCACTAGTACAAAAAAGTGAGCAAATATGACGTTTTTCAATCAAATATGGCGGAAAATCAACCGCCTTAAAAGACAAATAAAAACATCGATAGAACAGAAAAAAGTGAGCAAATAAACAACATATCCAAACAATGAACCATTTTAAAAATAGCTAGAACAACTAAGCATCCATCTTGACCATTAGTCTAAATTATTCATTTTTTTAACATACATATTATTAAAGCATTCATTTTAACACAAATAAAAACAATCATCCATGACTTCGTGCAACCACCTTTATCAGCCACAAACCTTCAATAGCACTGGCGTAAGCTAGAATTCTTTGCCACTGATCAAAACACCCGATCCAAGAACTTGAACTCGAACTTCACTGCCCCAGAGCTTTACCTACACGCCATTATATATATTATAAGCTTCAGTATAATCATTTATATTATGTAATTTAAACTAGACTGCTTAACATGGAATAAACCATAAAAAAAAGAACGCGGTGTAGACTACACGATCGTGGCAAACTACACCGGTCGGCGTAGGGTGATGCATATCAAGCAACATAGCACAGACCATGTTCAGTGTAACAAACCAAGTCGGTGTTATCTTCTACGGTCACAGCGTAGGCATACCTCGTCAGCCTAGATTATCAAATTTAATAACATCATTATTTATATTCAATTCCACCATCTCATATAAAACACTATCAATTCTCTCTTTGACAACCACTTAGAGTACCTTCATAAGGTCTTTATACACAAAAACCACACCATAACATCAAAGAATACAAAGTTTACTAAGGCATGGTAAGTCCACTTACCTTTGCCCGTAGGGTTCTTGTTAGTTTATCTTCAATCCTTGATCCGTTGATTTCCAAGCTTTATCATACCTAGCTTATCGAAAATTAACATCAAACTTTAGGATAGATAAGATACAACATTGGTATTCGTTCATTAATTACTAAAAACATCCATAAGATCAAACACAACCAAATATATAAACATATTTCAACCATTTTTGACCCGTCATCCCAAAACATGAATAATATTATGCTAGAATGATTTCCATAGTTCAAATACTCTTAAATAGGTGTAATAAACCATTCAAAACAATTATGTGAAGCTTAAACCAAAGATATACGAACATTCGACATTAATGAACATTTTATAAAACTATATTTTTGTACAACCCAAATCTGTGCAGTTGTACTCACGGACTGATTTAACCCACTAAATAACCATATTTATTGTTGTTATATAATTATGGAGAAACTAGACTCAACAAGGTTTCCAACACAAAAAGAGTCGTCTTAATCGGGTCAAAGGTTGAGTTTATATAAATTTTCGAAAAACAGGTCAGATTCAAAATTGATCTCAATCAGCCCGCTGTGGAAACTGAGTTGCCACATTAAGTTACTGTTCTGACCCATTTAAAATCCGAATTATCTTCTCATGTTGGAATATGAAACGTAGTATATCGAAAGGGCTTTTAAAGCGCGTATCATGCACATTAACACGATTTTTCTGCGATTTAATATGTTTTTTTGTAAAACAGTGACAGCAACTAAATTTATTATTTTCCATCAGGTTTGTTATTGGTTTTTGGTTGAGACATTATAACAAACGCCTAATGGGCATATAAAAACGCATTCATGGTTGATTACCAACCATCCATTATATAGTTTATTAAGTAGTTAAGTAATATAAATCCTCGATTACGATTAGCAATAAAATCTTGAAATCACCAACACATGTGATTTCAACTATTTAACAAGGGTTTCACCTTAAAAATCTCTATTTCTACGACATTAATCAAACCCATCATTCATCACCATAAATTAGGGATAGAAATACATACCTAGCATCAAAAACGCATGCCCAAGTATTGCTCTGTCTTCAATTAAGACATGCAATTGTTTGTACGAAAGATTAGAACATTTTATGACTTCTCTCTGGCATTCGCACATCATCGACACACACAAACCATCTAATTTTGACCATCAATGACCCCTTTTTACTACCTAAATGCACTTTCATTTAATGACTAAATGGTCCTTGAAGTTCTATGATGTATTTAATTGTACACCAATTTTTTTACTGCCTAGATTATGGGAAGATACAATGTTTGGGATGTTACATAGTTAAATAATAATATTTGCATGTAATAATAGAGGAAGGATTAGGGCTTACATGAGAGAATAAGCGTCCTATAAAACATATGTTTTATGACTACAATATCAAGTGTCCTATTACGGTGTATTATAATAACACCACAATGATTAAGCTTCTTATAAATGTTAAAGTTATAAGACTCAAGTGTCAAGTGTCCTGTTAAGTTATGTTATAATATAGCAAATAAGCGTCCTATAAACCAGATGTTTTATGATTAAAATATCAAATGTCCTATTACAGTGTATTGTAATAACACCACAATGATTATGACTTCGACTAGAAAGGGTCCTATAACACCGAACATATATGACTTAACTACGAAGTGTCCTATTAAGTTATGTTATAATAAGACCTCCAGTGATAAAGTGTCCTATTACGTTACCACATAATGGGACACCAAAAACTACATGTCTTATAGATTACTTATTAGGATTTACATTTTAAGTGTCTTATTAAGTTATATGATAATACGACCCCAAAGAATCATTCATCCTATTAAATAACATTTTAGGACACCGCTTATGTAGCGTATATTGTAAGAGGACCCCAAATGTTCATTTGTCCTATTAAATAGGTTTTAGGACTCTATTTTACAAGCGTCCCACACAAAAGGTCCTAAAAAGCCCTTTTTGTTGTAGTGGATCTTGAGCTGATGTTCAATTCAATGACTGAATTTCTCTGCTCCAATTTAAGTTTGAAGCTAAAATGAGTGTTAAATCCTGATCAGGCTTATCTAATACTCATAATAAATGATTACTCGGCCAAGTGGGATCATGTAAGAATAAATATATATTATATATTTATTATTATGGTCATCATTATCATTTATATTATATTAGATCAAAATATTAACTATTGTTAGTGCATAATGTCAGTAGTTCAGTGTCTAGTGTCTGTAATTGCGTTTGTAATGTTTTATGTTTTGTATAAGCGAAGTTGCTAACAAGTTCGCTGATATGGGCGAACTTGTTAGACAAGCGAAGTTAGTGACAACTTCGCCTGAACATGCCAGGCGAAGTTGTCGTGTCTATATAAGCTATATGTTACGACTTATTTGTTAAAGAAAATTCAATCAGTTAATAGATTACGAGTTTGTGTATTCGAAAGAGAGAGTGTCTGTAATCAAGTGATCTTCGTATCACGTGTTTAAGGTTGGTATACAACGTGTTTGATTATCGTATCGTGTGTTAACCGTATTGTTTTCTATACTCGTAACGTCTTACGTAGGGATTCCGCACCTGCGTAGTACGCGATATATCGTGTAGATCCGGCTGGGAACCTACAACTATACCTTATTATATATTAGTTTGGTAATTGTTGATGGGCCATATTACCTATAATTAACTAATAAAGGGTTTCCCCTTGTGTGCATATAAAGAGAGATAAAAATTAACATCATACCCTAATCACACACACATAATAATTTTGTGTGCCTCTTCTCTTCTAAACTGGGTTTCTCTTAAGAACCCTGACACCATCCTTAACTATACATCCTAAAGGGGAACTCGATCAAGATGACAAACATGTCTACTACATCTTACTTTGTTGCGGTTACTACTTTCCATGTTGTAACAGGTTCATAGGTTTATTATTCATGTTTTCTATTACATACACGAAGAACTGATCAACAATGTAAACATATTTATATACTTTTTCTTTATACTTTTTCACAAGGATGTTAATAAATCAACTAACTTTGGTCTTTACTTTGCTTTATCTAGTAAAATATTTAAATGTTTATACATTTGTAATAGTGATAACATAAAAAGTTGTTTTTAGCATTATAACATGCCATAATATTAATGTCCCGATACAGGCTTAAGACAACATTAATAATTTCTTAATTAAAACCACTAGACATCATATGCTATTATATCAAAATCAAGTAATTAATAATTTCTTAATTAAAACCACTAGACATCATATGCTATTATATCAAAATCAAGTAAATGACCTTTTGAATTTGTTATTCTAAAGGACGCAAATTATATATATAATGAAAGAACATAAAAAGAAATCATGCTTGTAGGTGAAATTCATACTCTTTTACACAAATCATACTGACACAAAATCATATTATCACAAATTCAATGAAATCACATGTCATTGGTTGTACATCCTAATGTTATGTTTATTCATGATGGTTGAATCAAACCAAAATCTAAGAACTTTAGAAACAAAAGAATCTGAGTACTAATTAAACAATCTTAAGACATTAATATAAAATGCAAATTTACATGTAAATCTGAAAAATACTAGCTACTCTTTATATTTTGGTTCGAAAATAATAACCACTTTATAACAAAATTTTATTTGATAATGAAATCACATAAAGGAAACTAAATTAATAATCTTTTTGAGTTGAAATATTGCGATTAATTAATACTTTTTCTAATGTGTTGAAAACATATTAATGTTTTTATAAGATTTCAGTAGAGAACTTTAATAAAATATATTGAATATATAGATTATTTGAATAAACAAAACCACATGAGCATGGGAAAGGCAACCGACTAGTCAACTATTATTGTTTTTAAAGCCTTTCTTAATTTATAAAGAATAGTTAGTTTCAATCCGCGTAATTGTAACAAATCGGGTTTTCATATGATATATTAAATAACAATACCGGACCCGTTTTCGTTTTCGGGTAATCTTTATCAGTAAAATATCGCGTCTATCGAATTATTATTATTTTTTATTATATTTAGTTAATATAAATATAAATAGCTTTCATTTATATACACATTTTACCCTAAACCTTAGTTTTAACCTACATTGTATCCACACCCAAAGTTGAAGGACTTATTTGCAAATCTGGTTATTTTTTATACCATAACCCAATTTGTGACCCAAACCCGTATTTGACCCGTAACCCGCAACCATATTATTCCTTGACCCAAATCTTTTTTCTTAGTTTGGGAATTGGTCATGGAAAAATGATCCTTGTTGCCTAAACGAATCACAACGTCATTCTAACTATAGAAATTCGATCAAAAAGAGCTCGTATATTATATTAAACAAACTGTCATATACATCTTAGGAATATACGATATAGAAAAAATAATAAGTCAATTAAACACGCATATACGCTCCTGGAAACCCTGCAATCAATAACCTTATAATTAATTACATTACTATCGGCCTCCGTTATCAGTTTGGTTCCAGTTTAGGCCGTCGGTTTCCTATTCTCCGTTCATCATCAAATCAACCCCGTTTAAGGTAACTTATACATATAACATATTCGTTTCAATCCATATAACAAAAACCCCAACGTTAATTGAACATTCATTAAGCAGATTAATGGATTTGATTTTCTAGGGTTTATGATCAGTTATCATACTCATATTATTACATTTCAACTGTCAAATTTATTTCTAATAACTCGTCACATCCGTAAAACTATCAGATATATTTCACGATTTCCATCCTCAAAATTTTAGTTATTAACATCTCAATTTGTTATGTTTTGATAAAACTCATTTGCTTATCAAACTATCTCATTGATTATATCATTAAAATTCAAACTTATCCTTAAGCTATGAATACACACTAGCACAATTAATTTGAATTTTAGTTTTCCTCAATAATTCATATGAAATTTACACAATTTATCAATCCTCTCATTAAATCTCATCTTTATTAACCATAGAATGTTTTCTCAACATCAAACAGCATCAATCATCTATTTTCTATAACCGCCGTATGGCCACTCATATAGTAACTCAAATTTAAAATAGTAATGCAATCAGTTCAAACTTCTTTTGTTGGAAGTTTCAATTCATTTACCCCTACTCGTTCTCATAACAACAATAACAAAGCGAAAGCCAAATCGTCAAACTATGCTATTAATCAAATCAACAATCAATCTCAACAAAATGGCATTATCATACTCATGTTATCACATTTTCAACTATCAAATTTATTTCTAATAACTCGTCACATCCATAAAACTATCATATACATTTCACGATTTCCATACTCAAAATTTTAGTTATTAACATCTCATTTTTTTATGTTTTGATAAAAATCATTTGATCATTAAACTATCTCATTGATTATATCATTAAAATTCTAACTTATCCTTAAGCTATGAATAAACACTAGCGCAATTCATTTGAATTTCAGTTTTCCTCAATAACTCATATGAAATTTACACAACTTATCAATCCTCTCATTAAATCTCATCTTTATTAACCATAGAATGTTTTCTCAACATCAAACAGCATCAATCATCTATTTTCTATAGCCGCCATATGGCCACCCGTATATTAACTCAAATTTAAAACAGTAATGCAATCACTTCAATTTGTTCACAAAATTCTTTTGTTGGAAGTTTCAATTCATTTACCCCTACTCATTCTCATAACAACAACAACAATAACAAAGCGCAAGTCAAATCGTCAAACTATGTTATTAATCAAATCTTCAATCAATCTCAACAAAATCATAGTGTCTCAAACAAGAAAACTTTATATCAATATTCACTCGTTATGCTCACTTGCAACTACCATTATTCAATTCATTGCTCATATCATTTTTTCATCCAATGTAATGACTTCCATCATCCTTGTTAACACTTGCGATGCATCGCTTAGTGCGCAAGCTATCTCGCAACGGTGTCGTTTGCTCAACCCTACACACTCGCTATACATACTTGCTACAATGGTGGAAACTCTAATCACCTTCTCAAGGTGTGCCTCCAACTACTTATGATATTGTACTCATAGTTTATTTGTTTATTCTCGTCTATCCCAATACATCTCAATATCAACTACAAGAACCCTTTCCTTTTCTATTTTTAAGATTTATATCATTCTATCAAAAGATGTTTTGAAATTTTAATATAAAATTAAAAACAATTCAAAAGTTTAATTGATTTTTAGCATTATACAATATAATTATGATATTTTGGTTTATATCAAGATTTATTAAATCTTTTGTTTTCGTAAAAATTGTGTCTTCTAAATGTTTCTGTAACCCACACAATGGGACGAGTTATGCGGGCATCCGGCGATTTAAGTAATTATGGATGCATATGTAATTACCAAAGTCCTCGCATGGAAACCGTAGTACGTACGATCGTGTGTCATAATCTCGAACTGAAGGTAGTTTGGAGAAACGGTACAAATGTTGAGATGATAAGGACATGGTAGATACGCCGCTAGTACATCCTATATATAAGTGTTCTTATCGGATTGCCATTTGTAACATTGTTTCTACTACATAAAGTTCCGTGTTACGATAAATTTTAGATTTTAAAGTTTTTCTTTCTTCTCTTAACAGTTTAATTATTATTTAGTATTAATTTAGTATTCTCTAATTTTGGGAAGAAATTCCCAAAAGTAGTGGATACTATAACAACTCTGGTTTTCATATAATATACTAAATGCCAATTCCTGACCCGTTTTCGTTTTCGGGTAATCTTTATCAATAAGATATTGCGTCTATCGAACTATATTATTATTATTATTATTATTATTATTATTATATTTAGTTAATATATATATATATAAACCTTTGATTTTTATACACATTTTACCCTAAACCTTAGTTTTAACTCACATTGTATCCACACCCAAAGTTGAAGGACTTATTTGCAAATCTGGTTATTTGTTATACTATAACCCATAACCCAATTTGTGACCCAAACATGTATTTTACCCGTAACCCGCAATCCGATTATTCCTTGAGCCTAAATCTTCGTCTAATATTGGGAATTGATCATGGAAAATCATCCGTGTTTCCTAAACGACTCACAACGTCATTCTAACTGTAGAAATTCGATCAAAAAGAGCTTGTATATTATATTAAACAAACTTTCATATACATCTTAGCAATATACTATATAGAAAAAATAATAAATCAATTAAACACGCATATACGCTCCAGAAAACCCTGCAATCAATAGCCATATAATTAATTACATTACTATCGGCCTCCGTTATCAGTTTGGTTCCAGTTTTGGCTATCGGGTTCTTATTCGTCGTTCATAAACAAATAAACCCTGTTTAAGGTCATTTTTATACATAAAACAGATTCGTTTCAATCCATATAACAGAAACCCTAACGTTAATTGAACATTCATTAAGCAGATTAACGGATTTGATTTTCTAGGGTTTATGATCAGTCTGGCGTTTTGTAGTGTTCATATGTAAGATTTTGTATTCAAATATTTAGCAACTGACACCCCAGCGCGGCTGGTCTGGGTGTGTGTGGTCATCAGTGAGCAGGCAAGGGGCGCAGGTTCGAGCCCCCGCTAGCCCACCTTTTGTACATTTATTTATTTTTTTATTTTATGTTTTGTAAATTAATTATAATTATTATATTATATATCAAATAAACTATAATTTATTAAATCGACATCTTAGAGTTTACGTTTCTTGTAAAGTAGTTCTATATTTATATTATATTTACTCAAATATTATATCTCAATTTATATTTAATCAAATCGTTTTATTTAATTTGTATATTTAATTGTGTATTTAAATATTTCTAATATAAGTATGTTTTATATTAAAGTTATTTATTTAAATTTTTTAATTACTTATTCTATCAAGTATATATGATGGTATTTTGTAATTAATCAAAGTAATCATTTCTTCAAACAACTAATAACAATAATGTTGGTTTTGCAATAATAATAAAAATCCATCGATCAATCAATAAACATTCTAATCACAAACATAACTCAAATCACATAGAAACTCGAATTCATTGTACGTGTTATATCATTTACAAATAACTCATAATATTATATTATTTAACTAGGAATCCTTGACGGTATATCCTGAAGGGTTTAACTTTCTCACATCATCCATTGGTCGTTTGTTCATCCGTTAAGGTGATAAATCATTTCCCTTATAATTTAATGTTTTCAAACATATTTTGGGGTTTATGCGTACCATCTATCAAACTTCAATATTACATTGTACTATCAAGTGCAAGCTGTTAATATTTGTGTTGTGTATCAATTGAATGACTACTTGCTATTTGATATATGTTTATATGTTGATTTATCGCATTCGGAGGGGTCCATCATATATCATTATTATCACATCATGTCGTAGTAGCAGGCGTCCGATCGCATGACAATGGTTTCACCAACAACTCAATTATGGTAACCAACACCTGATTCGCATGGCAGAACAGTTTAGCCCGCTCATCGTTATTTGTTTACAATGTTACATGCTATGGCTTGATTTTATATACTCACAGATAACAGGCTTGCTCTTTATTTATATATTACTATATTGTATTCAAAACTGATGATTTTCTCACTCAACCTCGTGTTGACATAAAATATTTTTTGTAAGCATTTGCAGGTTATTAGGTTGGATTGTTTAGCAAGATGAAGATCACGTAGAGATGCCTTTTAGGATTTAAAATTTGTTTAAGATTATTAGGTAAGTTTTATAATATTTTATGAAATGATGTACTGATTTGTAAATTGTTAATTTAAATTAATTAATTTATCACACCCTCAAAATCCACTAATGGAGTTTTACCGTCAGAGGGTGTGAACTAACAGAATCGGAATCATTAGTTATAATCAAACACCATATTTAAAGTTTTCAAAACCAACAAAACATCAAGTCTTAAATGAAACGCGGAAGCGTAAATTGTAAACCAAAAAGTTGTGTCACACAGGACGACTTAAAACCCAAGTTATCAAGAGAAAAATTTAAAGAAGTTTTTAAAGAAATGGTGTTTAGCGAATGCATGTCCTATACCGCGCGCCCGCCTCAGCTACCTGAGAATAACATACTAAAAGTGCCAACACAGGGTTGGTGAGTTCACAAGTTTATATAAATAAACCATTTGCGTTTTAGCGTTACCAGATAATGTTAAGTCAATTATATATCAATAGGTAGCTAACCTATCAAGCATGCATTACTAAGTGTTTGACACCGAAACTGACTGTTTAACGGTTGCCTTGCCACCATCTCAACCACGACCATGGTAATGTGTTAGCCAAGATTACACCCACTCGACCTACAGTCAAGTTTAGAGTTGGGTGGGGTTTGTCAAACCCAGTAGTACTACTCAAAGGTGACTCGCTATTATCCAAATATTAACCGGTTCGATGTTTAGAAGGACTTTAGTTGGTTTGTTGCCACTTAGCCTTAAAATTGATATATAAAAGTAACAAAATCTAAATCGTTGGAGTATGTTATCTTCCCCTAATAAAAGCGTTTAAAAAGGAATAAAAGAGGCCGTGAAACTCACTGTTTGCGAAGATAACAAAAAGATCCGAGAAAATGTGTGCATCACAGAAAATCCTCACTAGTGTTCTAAAAACAAAAATGAGATTTTCTAAGTATTTATACTACGAGTGAGTCTCTAGACTCGACACATAAAATTATGCATGAGATACGTTTCGTGTTTCGTTTGTGAAATAAGTGCGACTACACAAACACGTTGGTGATAAGCTACATGCGTGAACAGATATTGTGTCAAGTGTTACTATTGTACGTTACTAGAAAACTAACTCCCACAAGGGAAATTAATTCATACGCATAGCAAACATCGATCAACTATACACTTTTCATGTTAACTTAAGTAATTCAGCAGCTAATTTATCCAGGCAGATTTTTACTCAACAAGATTACTCTATTTAATAAATCAATACACATCCAATAAATCACCAAAAATCATCACCGAAGCACACTTGAGTTAGGTTTCTAAAAATGTTTTTATTATATTTTTATCATATACGGTTTTCTCACAATGATCAAAACATCACAGTAAACACACAGCAGTCATTATCATGTGCAATAGAATGTTATTTGTTTTTCCTGTTACATGGTAAATCCAATTAATGCAAGACCAATTGGGTTAGATTTCTAACACAAATTAACTCCCGGAAGTGGAACCAACCCCATTGGTCTTGTCATTTATGAGATATCTGAATCGCAAAACAGTCTACCAGTAGGCTTCCCGAATCAGACTTGCACAACAGATTTGTAAATAATAATAACTAACTTTTACACGTCCAAAAATTACAAATTCAGACTTTTTAGAAACTAGACTCGACCTACTACATCATAGAGTCAATAACCACTTCCAAACACAACATTAACATCGAGTTACAGTCATTTAAACACGAATTCAAGAATCTGTCCACCATCAGTTTTCATCAAAACTCAACATTCAATTAACCTATGCATAATAACTCATACATACAACCCTCTAAATGCATAATCCACCAACCATGCATCTCAATTTCACTTTACATACACAATTAGGGTTTTACTTCAAAGTTCAATTTCAAGGAACATGCGATTAACAATCAATAATCATACAACTAGTTATCAATTTACTAGTA
>NW_027503047.1:0-60756 GCF_021521415.1 Bidens hawaiensis | reverse complement strand
TTCGACTTTCGAAACCGGGTTTGGCCAGACCAAGTACACACACGCAACTAGGGTGGTAATTTTGACCCAAACCATTTTATATGGGTTAATTTGAATTGATTTAAAAGTTATATGGGTTGATGTGGGTAATCTATTTTACTAAAAGAGTCAAAATGGGTTACTTGAAATTCTTGTTATTTTCGGGTTAAAATGGGTTGACAAATTTAAAAAAAGTAGTCGATGTGGGTTAATGTCCTAAGAAAATATGGCAAGTTCAGGTTGGATATGTATCGGCACAAAACGGGTTTTGGATTGGAACGAGTTCGATTCAGTTTTGCCTCGGAACAGGTTTCGAGCTGACACAAGTTTTCGCACGAGATGGGTTCAGTTCAGTTTTGGTTTTGGTTTTGTCGATTTTTTCAGTTTCGACTAATTTCTCAAGGTTATTTTATTTTACTTTTTTTTTGTTTTTTTGAAATGAGGACAACGGATAAAATATTTTAGTTTTTATTTACTTTTTTGTTTTTTTCTTATATTTTTTATGAATATTTTAAATTTTTTTAGAGATTTTTGATCTTAATAAAAAACCCTAAAAAAATCAAATAAAAAATAAAAAAATTGTAACTCAAAATATAAATAAAAAAACAAAATGCTAAAAAAAACTAAAATGTTTCCGTCCTTACCCTCGTTCAAAAACACCGAAGCCCGTTCTGACCCTAACATGTTCTAACCAAACCAAAACCACCATTTTATTAATTGACTCATTCTGACCCTAACTCATTCCGACCCTAATCTGTTTCGACACATGACTCGTTCGACCCAACCCATTTGCCACCCCTACACACAACCAATCTGACTAAAATGATTATTGATAAAGTTTGATTCGGTCTCTTCTTAACCAAACATCAATACTACTACCACTATCTTCTTCTTCTTCTTCAACCAAACACTACCAGTCTAACGCAAAGATTCACAAATCCCCCACCTCATGCTTCCTTCTCACCATATCTCCCTACAAATTACAATCGGTAATCGGAGAATCTTCATGGAGAACCAAACTAGATTCAGACAAATAATACACCAAAATCCCATGACTGTCGTGTGGCTGCTAGAACTGAAAGTAGTTTTTGGTAACTGTACAAATATAGAGATGATATGGACATTGTGGATATGCCGCTAGTGCATCCTATATATAAATGTCGTTATCGGATTTTCATTTGGAGCGTTGCTCCAACTACTCAAAGTTCCATATTATGCTAAATTTTAGATTATATTTAAAAAAAATTTCCTTAAATTTAATTATTTTATCACTATTTTTGTTTTTGTTTACTCTAATTTCGGGACGAAATTCCGAAAGATATGGGAGATTGTAACACTTCGGATTTTTCGTATTCGTATTTGTTTACCCAATTCGGTACAATTCGGATCTTTTGTATTAATAACTTAAAAGTATAAGTATTTAAATTGGTTTAATATATTTTATATTTCATAACTTTCAATTATGTTATATAGCCAGGGGTGTTCATGGTCTGGTTTTCGCGGTTTTTAGGTTAAACCGTACACCAAATCATTAGTAACAGTTTTTATTTTTGTAAACCAAAACCAAACTGTTGAACTCTTAAACTGAACCGAACCAAACCGTTAGTAGCGGTTTGGTTGTGGTTTAGTTTCACGGTTGGAACTTGTTGGGCTTTTATACAAGATGTTCAAAATAAACGATTTTAACATAACTAGCGTAAGTGCCCGCGCGTTGCGGCGGGATCATATTAAGGTGTCGGCAATGACGTATTTGTTGGTATATCCATGGGACCAGTCCAATCCAACCAGAGTCAAGAACCGGATAAGTATAAACATTTATATATAATTTAGTATATATACAAATTAAGATTGATGAATCTTAAATTGAATAACACCATAAAATTTGTTTAGAGTAAAACTAACTAAAGTATTATCCTTGAGTTCCTTGAGCATGAACCAACTTGATAACATTATCTACTATTGGTAGAGGGCTGGACCTGTTACCCAAATATTTATAGTTACATGTATTAATAATCAATTAACTACACTTAACAAAATGATTAGCCACAATTAATATTTCTGGCCAATATGTTTCAACCCAAATGATAAACCCAAGAAAATGGATTTCAGAAACTTAAAAACCATGAGACAAAACCTCCACTTTCGTTATGAATTTGAATGTTAATTGATTTGATAACAACCATTTTCCTATCCATATCCGTAAATTATATATTAACTCTAATGTATAGTCAAATTATATTAATTACTTTGCACGGTTATAATGTATATTAACACTATGCATTTTAGTTTAAAATGTCACTTAAAGTTTGAGAAGCTTATTAAGGAGTTAAATGCAACAAAGAAATACCCTCTACTATTTTCATTATTGTCCAACATAACTTATTGAATCATCTCAAGTGAAGAGGTATGTACCCGCCTCAACACCGAGCAAGGCGGGTCAACCCACAAGATAAAGACATTATGAAGACACAAAGCCAAAACCTATGCGCATGGCGCATACAAAACATCCTCAGGCATCATATGCCCAGGCACACCTATGCTCGCGCATCACATATGCGCGCGTCGCATCAGCGCGCGGCGCATATCACATGCTCGTGCATATCACATCTGCCCAGACACACATGCTCGCGCATCACATATGCGCGCAGCGCATCAGCGCGCGGCGCATATCACATGCTCATGCATATCACATCTGCGCATGAAATATCTGCGCGTGAGAATAAAGAGAAGACCTCGCGCATCCTCAGGATGGGCGCATATCACACGTGCGCATAATCAACCTCGTCCTTATCCCAATCAGGATTAGGGCAACCTTGATTGTGCACGTCAGACAACCTTCCAGAAGGCATCTTTTTAAGGAGAAAGAATATGCTGATGTTGATAGCTGCCAAATGAAAGGTCGACAACTCAGCATGACACATGTGTTACCACGTGATTACAACCAACGAGAAAGCGCCAGGTGTCCCAGAGGACACGTGGCGCAGTGCGATTGGAGGAAGCCAACGAGGTTGAGCCCAACCGGTGGTAACCCTAGCACTATAAATACAGCATCAACTCCACTTTGATGGGACATTCATACTCAATCATTGACAGTTACAAGCAGTGATCACACATTCAATCATATTGAATCACATTCATTCACAGTCAGTTACATACAATCACACAGTCTCACAACCAAAGGGTATTGAGCAATTAAGCAAATACTCTTGAGATTCTCTGACACATTATTATCTTCTCCACAAATATACTGATTCTCACGCCGGAGGGTTACCCCAAAGAGGACCCCTCTGTCCCTTTCCGAGGGGTAAGTAACGGCGCTGTTCATTTTGTAGGTGGAAGAACACTGATCCAGAAGAACCGTCGGTGAAATAGTATAATCACACCCGAGGAACGTAGATCTGCTACCAGTGAGTAGATCCACGTTTCTTCATTGGCGCCATCCACTGTTACAAACGGCAATCAGATCTCATCAGATCTATATAAAAAAAAAATCAATCACCATGGTTTCTGGAGTTCGTAATGTAGATCAAGCTCTGGAGGATATTGAACGGGAGGGTGTTAACGACGGACAGCAGGTTCTGAGGGTTCCGCGTGATTCTACGCGTACCACCAGCAACCGTCCCTTCGTCACAACCCCTCACGGCCAGACTGAAACTCCTCCAGACGATCTCACGTTACAAAATATGGCCGGCGCGAAGCTGAAAGGACCAATGGGTCCAGAAGATGAAGCAAATGATCCGAATGAATGGCTCATAAACGAGCAGCGGCGTCTGATTGAAAAGTACAACGAAATGGTCAAGCAGAAGAAGCTAGCCGACCAAACACAAAGGCAAGCTTTTGATAAGCAGACTACAAAGAGGACGCGCGCGCCGGAAGAAGGACATTCTGTTCACACTGCACACACTGAGTTCAGTGATGAAGAAGTGCATAGCATGAGGAAGACACGGGATACTCATGCAGGAGGCTCACAGCTCCGCGCGCCTGTGAACATGGCGCCTGGAGCCAGAGCAGATCTGGATCTGCACATGCCGTACAGCCCACCGGTCAGAGGGCAAGTAGACGTAACCACGCCCTACAGACCAGCCATCCTGGTAAAACACTCAAAGTTTACTGCGCGTATCGCGCAGGCTCCCATCCAGCACAAGACAAAGATGCCAAGTGGTCTGGGCAAATATGATGGCACAACAGATCCAGATGACTTTTTGCAAGGTTTCTATAACACGGGAAACCTAGAGAGCTGGACGATGCCAACATGGTGTCATATGTTTGCTCGCTGCCTCACGGGCGCAGCGCGGGTATGGTTCGAGAGCTTGCCGACAGGGCAGATTGATGGGTTCGAGGAACTATTAGAAAAGTTCCAAGCCCACTTCGTACAGCAGCGCAGGCACACGCGCGATCCTGATGACGTCATGCACTGCATACGCAGGAATGATGAAACGATTGAAGATTACATCACTCGTTTCAATCAGGAATCCCTGGCAATCGGGGGTATAACTGAGCAGCTCCTGCGCGTGGCCTTTATACAAGGCGCGCGCAGTGATCAACTCCGCCGGGCTCTCGTAAGCAAAGATGGTATGCCCACCACGTGGGCCAAGTTAATGGAGGCATCGCGAGTTTTCGCGAGAAATGAGAAACAGATTGCCCAAGATAGGGCAAGAGAAAGAGCGCATCAGGCAGAATCACCGCGCAGCAAAGAGAAGAGGGCCAAACAGAACTCTGTATGGTCCAGGTTGCAGCCACAAGTTTTTCTTCCGCGGAAAAACAAGCGCAACCAACCTCACCACAGCCCCAAAAAGAAGTTCGTAATCGCGGGGAGGGTGACAAGAGGGAGGGCGGCAGAGATCCTAGCAGACCTCTGCCAAGAATATGGACGCCCCTCACTAAAACACCTTCACAGGTGTTAAGTACTGAGAATGTCCAATTCAAGCCTCCCAAGCAACTACACTACAAGGGACCGCAAAACAGTGGCAAATATTGTGAATTTCACAGGTCCCCGGGCCACAACACCGACGCATGCCATCATTTAAAGGATGCGATCGAGAAGGATGTAAAATCAGGCAGGCTGGCTCACTTGGTAAAAAACCAAAGAATAGAAGATGAGCAACCGGAAGGAGCCTCTGCCAGCAAGAAATACAAAAGAATCTGTGTGGCTGAGGGGGGACGACAAGGGCAGACGTCAAAAAAGAGAAGCGCGCAAATCCACGGAGATTGGCGCGAGCAGCAAGTCATCTTCCCAAGAATCAGGGGAGGCCCTTCAATAAGCAGTCCTCTCGTCATCACCACACACATTGCTCATTACGAAGTGTCAAAGGTCCTGGTGGACACTGGAAGCGAATCTGACATTATGTATGAGCAGTGTTTCAGAAAGTTAGACTCGGCAGACCAAGCGCGGCTCGAAATTGTGAACGCACCAATCTGTGGTGTCTCAAATGAAATCATACATCCCCTAGGCCAGATTCAGTTTGAACTAACTATGGGGGATGATGAGCACAAGCGAGCCGAAGTTGTCAACTTCTTGGTCTTGCCCACCACGTCATGCCACAATATGATCCTGGGTAGGGGAACGATTGCTCAATTTAATGCTGTACCGTCGCCAGCGCACGGCGCATTGGGGTTCCCTACACCAACAGGCGTAACATTTGTTTACCGCGATCATTTGTGCGCAGTGACAAGCACGCCGCGGGAAGGGAGAATGAAACTTCCAATGGCTGACAATGCGCCAGAGAAGTGGATTTTAAACCGAAAATTCCCAGAGCAAACGGTCACAATTGGCGCTACCATTTCAGACGAAACGAGATTGAGAATGAAAAAGTTGCTCACAAAATACACGTCGGTTTTCGCGTGGCAACACTCCGATATGACAGGGGTCCCGCGAGACTTGGCGCAACATTCTCTTAACACGTTCAAGTCGGTGGAGCCAATTGCTCAGAAAAAGAGAATCATGGGGGATGAAAAGGCGAAGGCCATGAATGAGCAAGTGGAGGACCTGTTGCGCGCAAACATCATCCGCCCGATCCGATACCAGACATGGGTAGCCAATCCTGTGATGGTAAAGAAAAGCAACGGGTCATGGAGAATGTGTATTGACTTCAAGGACCTCAACAAAGCATGTCCGAAAGACTGTTACCCCCTCCCAAACATCGACGCAAAGGTGGACTCCGTTGCGCCATTCAAGCTCAAATGTTTCCTGGATGCCTACAAAGGCTATCACCAGATTCAAATGGCACCACAGGATGAAGACAAGACTGCCTTCAGAACCGACAAGGGTGTTTTTTGTTACACAAAAATGCCCTTTGGTTTAAAGAATGCGGGCGCAACCTATCAGAGACTTATGGATTCGGTTTTCAGTGAACAAATCGGAAGAAATCTAGAAGTCTACGTTGATGATTTGGTGATCAAGAGCAGGGAGGAGAGACAAATGCTCAAAGACATCGAGGAAACTCTTCAGCGCCTAACGGAGGTTAACATGAAGCTCAACCCGAGCAAATGTACTTTCGGCGCAGAAGAGGGGAAATTTCTTGGTGTAATGGTCACTAAGGATGGTTTCAAGGTGAACCCTGAAAAGGTGGAAGCCATCCTTGACATGCCTTCACCATCCACCATGAAAGAGGTTCAGAAGCTGAATGGTAGATTGGTGTCAATCAACAGGTTCCTAGCGAACCACGCCAGCAAATCTACTCCATTCGTTAACACCTTGAGGAACTGTTTGAAGAAGAGCCAATTCAAGTGGACGCCTGAGGCTGAGCAAGCTTTCACTGAGATAAAGGAATGTCTCATAAAGTTGCCAGCGCTCACAGCTCCACTTCCTGGCGAAACCCTTACATTGTACCTGTCAGCTGGAGACCGCGCGATCGGCGCAGTATTATTGGTGGATCGCAAGGGGATCCAAACGCCAATATACTATGTGAGTCGGGTGCTCACAGACCCTGAGACGCGCTATTCCATCATGGAAAAGTTAGTTTTGTCACTAACACACGCGTCGCGCAAGCTCCATAGATACTTCAATGGTCATCCTATTGAAGTTCTGACTGGTTACAACATCCAGCAAATCTTGCGACGCCCCGCGCTCTCCGGAAGGCTGACAAAGTGGGCGCTGGAATTAGGTGAACACACGATCACTTATAAGCCCCGTCCAGCGATAAAGGGTCAAGTTTTGGCGGATTTCATCACGGAAATCCCAGAGGGAAAGATTGAAGAAGCTCAGCGCGAGGTAGACCCTCCGCGAGCAAATGATGAAGAAGATGTTTGGAGGCTATTCACTGATGGAGCCTCCAACAGCGAAGGCTCCGGCGCAGGCCTCAAACTGGTGGACCCTGATAATCATGAATATACTTATGCTATTAGGTTGGACTTCAAGAGTACCAACAATGAGGCTGAGTATGAAGCCCTGCTGGCTGGTCTGCGCATTGCGCGCAAGTTTGGAGTTAAAAGGCTAGAGGCCCATGTTGATTCTTACTTGGTAGCTGCTCAGGTCAACGGCCTATATGACGCCAAGGAGAACACAATGCCTCTATATCTAGAGCAGGCAAAAAAGTTCGTTGAGCAGTTTGACTTCTTCAGAATCATACACATCTCGCGCAGCGAAAACAAGTCCGCTGACGCGTTGAGTAAGATGGCATCAACTAATTTTGATCACTTTGGCAAAGATGTCAGGGTGGAAGTGATGAGCAACCCGTCAGTACAAACGCAATCGGTCCTTGTAATTCATACAACCCCTTCATCCTGGATAACTCCAATAATGGAATTCCTGAAGGAGGGGACGTTACCGGATGATCGCGCACAGGCGAGAAAGATAAGACACAAGGCGCAGAACTATGAACTACTTGATGGTACATTATATCGGCGCTCTTATCTTGGACCGCTCATGAAATGCCTGGATGCTGAAGAAGCAAGCTATGTGATTAGGGAGATTCATGAAGGAATCTGTGGAATACACGCTGGTCCGCGCATGGTGGTTGCCAAGGCAATGAGCTCAGGCTACTATTGGCCAGGCATGTACTTGGATGCGCTAAAAGAAATCCAAAAATGCAAGGCATGTCAGAGCTACGCGCCAAACACCATGCGTCCAAAGAACAACTTGATTCCAGTGACCTCCGCATGGCCTTTCCACAAATGGGCCATTGATATTGTGGGGCCCCTGCCGCAAGCGCAAGGGCGGGTGAAATTTTTGGTAGTGGCGATAGACTATTTCACAAAATGGGTTGAGGCCAAGCCACTAGCAAAAATCACAGCTGAGGCGATGAAGCAATTTATCTGGAGCCACATCATTTGCCGTTTTGGACTTCCTATGGAAATTGTGAGCGACAATGGAAAACAATTCTCTGACAGGAAGATATCAAGCTGGCTCAAAGAATTGCACATCAACCAAATCTTCACGTCCGTCTACCACCCTCAGGGGAATGGCCAAGTGGAGCGCGCGAATCAAAGTTTGCTAAATGGGCTGAAGAAAAGGTTGGAGGGAGAATCCCATTCTTGGGTCGAAGAGTTACCTAATGTCCTGTGGGCGCACAGGACATTAAGCAAAACTAGCAATGGCGAATCCCCGTTCAGCCTAACCTATGGGACAGAGGCTATGATCCCAGCAGAAATTGGATGCCCATCCCATAGGGTACTCATGATGAGCAAAACTGATAACGAGCGCGAAAGAAGATTGGACCTTAACTTGCTTGAAGGGCGCAGAGAAACGGCTATCATTAATGAAGCCAGATACAAGAAAAAGCTGGAAAAATATTATAATCAGCGCGTTAAAGAGTGCCACTTCAAGAAAAATGATTTTGTCCTTCGAAACAATGAAGCTAGTCGCGCAATACCCCCAGGAAAAATGTCCCCCAATTGGGAGGGACCTTATCAAATTTCAGAAGATTTGGGGAAAGGCGCGTACACTTTAAAAGATTTGAATGGAAAAAAGATACCGCGCGCGTGGAACGCGGCACAACTTAGAAAATGCTTCATGTAAAAAGTTCAAATATGTAATCAAGGCTTTTAAGCCATCATGAATGATGATTCGCGCTATCTTTCAATATTTGTCGCGCTATCTTTCAATATTTGTTCTATCACCTTTGCATACATGTTTCACACTTCCTTTATTAATTTGGAACAATATGACAACACTATATTGACTTCAAAGCAAAATAAAGCGAAGTAAAACATACATGCGCGAGCCTTAGCTCAAACGCGTTAACGAGTCTTAACTCTAAAACGCCAGGGCCTTAGCCCAAACTTACGAGCCTTAGCTCAAACATGTTAATGAGTCTTAACTCTAAAAACGTCAGGGCCTTAGCCCAAAACAAAGAGCCTTAGCTCAAAACACTCACAAACATCCATCTTACATCCCGCGCAGCCTGATCATAAAAATCCTTAAACACAACTAAGGCAAAGTACATGCCATATCATGTTAAGGTCTCAGGTCGAGGTCGCGCGCAGAATCATAGTGGATATCTGACTAACACACGCTGACATGTAATGGCTAAACTCATACTTCCATATAAATACCGCGCGACAACGACGCGCAAAAAAGAAATAATGAAAAGTTAGCGCGCATGTCAGCATGAGCAAGATACTGCGAAACCACAAACAAAATAGAACAGAGGTTAAGTGAATAATTTCCTTACAACCTTGTTCTTATTTTAACGTGCAAGCATATCTTATATCTACAAGCAAACATGAAGAGATGAATGGAAATGCGCAAGATGTGAAAAAGAGAAAACAAGTTTCATTCCATTGGTTTGAAATTTACAAGTATGATGAGTTACAAATTACAAGTATAAAAAATTAAATATGTAAAATTTGATGAAGGGCTTCTCAAGTCTCCACGTCGACGTCAGCCACTTCATCACCTTCATCATCCCCCGCAGCATCTGACGCGGCCTGCTCTTCATCTCCGAACTGACCGTAGTCAAGTTCTTCCTCCTCATTGGAGTCTTCTATCACGACGGTGGCAGGAGCAGATTTATTCGCAGCGCCAGAGCCGCTGGCAGGGGCAACATCCCCCGCGCCACCATCATCGCCACCAGCCCTCTCGCATTCATCGAGCAACTTCTTTAGCGCGCCGAGGTCGGGCTGGTCAGCAAGCGCAGCTATCTGCAAAATCATTAGAAAAATATTGAGTACAAAACACTTGGAAAAATTAGTCAAGTAAAACTCATTAAGGTCGAGGTACCTGCATAAGGATGGGGATGGGAGTATTCATATACTTTTCCCCCACCGTGGCCATGTCCGCGCAGGCCGCGTCGCTCTTGTAAGGGTACTCGGATGGGTTCTTCTTCAACATGCCATAGTCATACCCATCCGTAAACCCTTCAGCTCGGCCCACCAAGCGCGCAGCGGCATTGCAGTCCATCACAAGGGCCTGAAACTCGGCGGAATATTTCATCGCCAAAGCGCAGCGAGTTATGCCCTGTGACACCAGCCATTGGCGATCCTGCGCTAGGCCAGCAACAGACGTCTCGAGGACAGGAACCTGGGAGTTTAATAACTCAATAGTTTCCTTAGTCTTTTGTAGCTCCTCCTTATCAGACGCTGTTGCCGCCAAGATTTTTTCTTTCTCCGCCTGCGCAGCACCAAGTGCTTCCTGGCTGGACGCCGCCGTCGCCAAGGCCTCATCTCTATCGGCCTGCGCGGCCGCCAACTCCCTCTTCAGGCGCGCAACCTCGCTCTCCAGTGATGATTTTTCAGTGATACTCTGGACGATAGCTTGGTCACGCGCCTCAGCCTGCTGTTCCAAGACACGCACTCTACGCGCGTACTTGGCAACTTCGGCCTCCGCCAACTGCTGCTTCTCCCGCGCAGCTTGGAGCTCATGCCCGCGCTTAATATAGGCGGTGTTGGCACTTGCTCTATTTTCGCTGAGCTCCGCCTGGAGTTTCTCAGCTCGTGCGCGAGCATCAGAAAGGTTCCAGGCAGCCACCTTAGCCTCTTGCTGGGCTGCCACAAGAGCATCGCGTACTTTAATATAATCGCGATGAAGCTCTTGGGAGGCAGCAAAGAAAGCTGACCCAGCGAAAATGTGATCGTTGAGCAAGTCAGCATGAGTGCGCTCCTCCTGATACCTCCTTTCAGTAGGAGGCACGGCATGAGCCCAGAAGTCCTCGCATACGCCCATGGATTGGAAGGAACTTTCTTCATTAATATTCCATCTCGGGCGATAAACGTGGTCACCTTCCTACAAAACACAAGAAATGTTCTAAGTCATAAAACATACTTATATGGAGGTACGCGCAGCGGAGCAACAAATTAAAACATACCTGCGGGGATGAAGCAGAAAAGTCAGCGCCAGCCCCACCAGAAGTATGCGCTGCGAAGACTTGTGGCATCGCAGGGCTGGCGCGGTCTCCCAAGGAGCCCTCAGCTTGAGCCCCCTCATCCTCCTCGTCTTCTTGAATAGGCCTTTTCTCCTGCGACCTGGGGGGCTCCAAACCAGCCTCGCGGAGAGGGCTGCGCGTAGGAGTAGGCGAGGGAGGTCTCGACGCCGCCAGTTCGGCGCGCAATACGGCTTCCTGCTCTTTGGTAACCCCAATAAGGGGAGAATCAGCACTAGCAGGAGCAGGACCAGAACCAGCGGCGCCGCCAACGGCGCCAGGAGTGTCGCCAGCAACTTGTACGCCAGCTACAACTCCTATGAACAAATCAACAAGGAAAAATGGTTTATGACTGAATCCAAAAGAAAAATAAAGAAGACAAGTGTGCAAAACATACCTTGACGCAATTCTGTTCGCGCGGCGAACATCGCCATAAAATTCATTCTACCCTTTTCAGAGGGTAGAACAGGGGACTCCGAAGCAGCCCCCGGCGCAGCCTCAGCACCTTGTGGCGCCTGTGGCTCATCTGCAACCGTCGCCGGTTCTGCAAACATTCAAGGAGGAAAGGTTTAATAACAATTCAGCCAGATGAAGATAAATAAAGTATACCTGTTGCAGGCGCGGCACTGCTTCTCTCTTCAGCCGCGCGAAAGGAGGAGGCGACGCCACCATACCTCAAGTGGACAGGAGGTCTGCCCACTCTCACAGGCAGGGAAGCTAAAGAAACCTTTGTGGTAAACACCTGGGTTTCCTTAGGTCCCTTCGTTTGAGCATGGGGATGAGCGACAGGGGTGTCATCTTTCTTCTGTTTCTTACTGGCCCCTGCGCCAGATTTCCCCTTAGCTTTGCGCTTTAGTAGGGGCGCCTCCTCTTCCTCCTCCTCCTCTTCCGCGAGCTCTAGCTCGTAGTTTTCAAGCGCATCTACAAAAACAACCAACAGAACTGTTAATAAACTTGGGTATTCTAAAGGAATGAGCATAAGTGCGAAGGCTTACCAGGCGCGTCACTGTCAAAGTCAAATTCCAGATCCACTGGGATGAACATGTCATCGAAGCGATCTGGGAAACCAACTTCCCCAGCGCCAAGCGCGACGGAGCCACCCTCCACTTGTTCATCATAAGCGGCAAGGACATAATCCTTGGTGACTGCGCAAAAAACAAATCAAGTGATATCAGCAAAAGAATTATGTTCGCGCAGAAAAAATAAATAAACCAATGAAATAAACTTACACAACCCGTCGACTTGGATAACGGGCTCAAGAGCGCTATCGGCCCAAAGCTTACTCATGCCGACCCCAACCAGCGCCTCCTCGCAAATTTTCTTCGCGGGGGATGGTTCGGCGGTCAGTTTCTTAACCCAGGCGCCAGTTGGGTTCTTGAGGACACCCTCATCCGCAGGCGCAGAAGAGATAGAGCGCATGGTCATACGGATGGGGATCACACCAGCCCTTATGTAAAAGAACCTCTCAGACCAGTCATGAAGGCTCTTGAATGAAACAGTGGAGCACTTCACCTTCTGACTGCGAGGAATGAAAGAGATCCAATTGTCCTGGATCTTGGGCTTGTAAAAATATTGAAAGCGCCGAGGAGTGGGTTCCTCGCGCTGGGATTTGCACATGAACTCAAAGTGAGTCACGCGCACGAGTCCAAACGGATGGACTTGGGATATATGAATCCCATAGAACTTCAGCAGTGCACCCACAAACCTTGTCATCGGGAGACGAAGGTTGCAGTGGGTGAAAAAGTGGCTATATAGGGAAATATAGCCGGCAGGCGGGTCCGCCGCCGTTTGCCCGGACCTAGGCAACATGCAGCCAAACAGGGTGGGAAAGCCCTGAGAGGCGATGAGGTTGTCGAGATCAGCCTGCTTCAATTTGCAGAGGATTTCATTCCACCTTTTGGTGGCCTTGGTCCTCCCTACTTCCTCCGATGTGGTCTCAACAACCCTCTTCCCTTTCCCCTTTTGCTTCAATGTCGACATCACCACAGATTTCACACGGCGTCTTCGAGAGGCAACAGAGGTGATTGAGGGGCTAGACGAGTCTGAACTATCAGACATACAACTGCAGTAGCAGATAATCGAGAAATCGAAAAGATGAAAACACTCAATTCAGAATATGAAAGGCAGACACTAGAAAATTATCAACAATGAAGATGAAGATAAAAAATTTCCTAAGGGCCTCCTTTTATAGGCCCAGGAGAGAGAAATGTGGCAGCTGATCGGATTTCACGCGCCCCCAATCGCGGGTGCAAGCCAACGAGGGCGCGACACGTGTCCCTAACACTGTTGAGGGGACATAAAATCGTAACCGACCTGCCACGGAGCAGAGACGCGCCCCCACTCGCAGGTGCTAACCAATGCGAGCGCGACACGTGTTCAAGACAGCTGTGTGAGGGGACGTGAAAGGCAACTGTAGCACCTCGAGCACACGAAACGTCTGACATGTTTACGGCGCACGTCACCACCAACTAACCACGTGTTCGACCCGTCGTTTTCAACCCTTCGTTTTCAACCAAATGGACAGAACTTCGCGCAACGATGAAGCAACCAGGAAAACGACAAAACCCCATTTAAAGACAAAAATCAGTAAGTATAATATCCATCTTACCGCGCTCGCGCGAGATAAGACACACATTAGACTGGGGGGGCTTGAAGAGGTATGTACCCGCCTCAACACCGAGCAAGGCGGGTCAACCCACAAGATAAAGACATTATGAAGACACAAAGCCAAAACCTATGCGCATGGCGCATACAAAACATCCTCAGGCATCATATGCCCAGGCACACATATGCTCGCGCATCACATATGCGCGCGTCGCATCAGCGCGCGGCGCATATCACATGCTCGTGCATATCACATCTGCCCAGACACACATGCTCGCGCATCACATATGCGCGCAGCGCATCAGCGCGCGGCGCATATCACATGCTCATGCATATCACATCTGCGCATGAAATATCTGCGCGTGAGAATAAAGAGAAGACCTCGCGCATCCTCAGGATGGGCGCATATCACACGTGCGCATAATCAACCTCGTCCTTATCCCAATCAGGATTAGGGCAACCTTGATTGTGCACGTCAGACAACCTTCCAGAAGGCATCTTTTTAAGGAGAAAGAATATGCTGATGTTGATAGCTGCCAAATGAAAGGTCGACAACTCAGCATGACACATGTGTTACCACGTGATTACAACCAACGAGAAAGCGCCAGGTGTCCCAGAGGACACGTGGCGCAGTGCGATTGGAGGAAGCCAACGAGGTTGAGCCCAACCGGTGGTAACCCTAGCACTATAAATACAGCATCAACTCCACTTTGATGGGACATTCATACTCAATCATTGACAGTTACAAGCAGTGATCACACATTCAATCATATTGAATCACATTCATTCACAGTCAGTTACATACAATCACACAGTCTCACAACCAAAGGGTATTGAGCAATTAAGCAAATACTCTTGAGATTCTCTGACACATTATTATCTTCTCCACAAATATACTGATTCTCACGCCGGAGGGTTACCCCAAAGAGGACCCCTCTGTCCCTTTCCGAGGGGTAAGTAACGGCGCTGTTCATTTTGTAGGTGGAAGAACACTGATCCAGAAGAACCGTCGGTGAAATAGTATAATCACACCCGAGGAACGTAGATCTGCTACCAGTGAGTAGATCCACGTTTCTTCATCAAGAAACCTTAATAATAATTGAGCAACAAAGCGACAAAGATTGCACGGGGCAATTTTACCAACTAAAAAAACAATTCTTGAGATAATCCAGTGTGCCTTATATGACATGTGGTTGTAGAGATTATTTCCAGTTGGCATGTGAAAGGCGTCATGCACCTGATGGGCTTATGCTAATTCAAGTCACATTGGGTACACCAATTATGTTATAAAGATCAACACCCTAAACTTCAATATATTTATCGACTCGTATTCATTTTTATATGTTATTTAAGTATTATCTCAGCAGTTGCTCGTGGATCAAAAGATTTAATGTGTGCAAATTTAAGGAAAATTCAAATCAATGAAACAACTTAACACACTTATATAATAAACTATTTTGACCCGAACCAAGTTGACAACTTTTTAAAATGACCAGTTTTGACATAAACCAAATCGATACCCTTTTAAAATGACCCATTTTGAGCCAAACTAAATCATTACAATTTTAAAAAGACCTATTAAGGCCCAAACCAAATCGGGGCACGGGGGATTCGGTCATTAGTGGTTGGTTAGTTAAGGTACAAGCATTTTACATAGTCGAATTTGCAGTCGGTATATCTTAGGATGCAAAAAAAAAAGAAAGTTAGATAACATTTCCATAAAATAAAATGTCTTACTTACAAAATAAAATAAAAACATATGATAATCCAATAAAATAAATTAAAATAGGGGCATTTATATATTTTCTATTCCTAAGTGTTTTAATAGTAGGCTTAGTAAGGAGATATATGTAAATCTCCCATTAAAATAAAGTTCAATATCATAAAGTGTATATTCTCCATATAAAGTTACAAAGTTTAAAGTAAACTTCAACATCACAAAGTGTTCATGTTTTCTCTACATAGTCACAAAGTTTATTTAATAAATACAAAATAATAAAAATGTATCCAATAATATGTTCATAAAAAATAAAATGTGCAGTGTTGCTGTGAAAATTTAGGTGAACTATATATATTGCTGTGAATATTTGAATGAAATATATATATTGCTATGAATATATGAATGAATATGTATTGTTCCTTTTATTTTTACTTTAGTGAATTAGTGATGCCAAATGGTCCAAATATCAACAGAACTCTATGAAGTCATAAAAAAACAAACAAACTTTAGGACATATACCTCAAAAGGAATTAAATTCAAAGTTAACCTTAATCAACAATGTCTTTGTAATATGGAGTCCCTTATTTGGCATGCTTGGATGAAAAAGAAACCCAAAAATCAACACACCCTATAATTATGTAGCAAAGAGTGCTAAAATAGATGACTCTTTGTGTAAGTAAATTAAGCTGCTCAACAACTTTAAATAATAAAATGTTAAACTTTTAGCGGGTGAATCAAGAACACAAATACGATGATTTGATCAACAAACGATCGACTCTTTTATTAAGAAAACGACGAACGAAAAAACTTAACAATTAACTAACACGTTGAACCTAGGGTATATATAAGCCCACACTTCTAATCCTATACTAACTCAAATACACAATTTGAATCCAAAACAAATAGGATTAAATAAAATAAGACCAACTTATCTTATAATAATAAACTAATTATTATATTAAATATTCTCCGAGATATTAGGAGACTTCAATCTGATTTGGTGTTGGACACGTTTAACACTCCCTCTCAACACCAAACTTCTTCTAACCGTGACACACACGACGCACCTCGACTTGAAACAACTTGCGACTCGACACAACTGGTCACGTCTTTCGACATCGGCTCAAATGTTGAATTCCAACACTCCCTCTAGATTCATATTTGTTCCTCCAAGGTCTTTCATAGCCCGCAACACCCATATCTCTTTGGACTTGATTCTTGGACTCATCACACGCCTTCACACGAAGTTGCATCTTGGTTTGTTACTCCTTAATCTACACAAGATCTAGGATACCATTCAACTTACTACCTCTAAACACATTTGTTGTGTGCCTTATCTCCGGTGGTCTCCTACGAACCCATTGTTCGTACAAACCGAAACCATTGAGCCCGTTGCCTTCTATTTTGACAGCCCAAAAACCATAACAATATGACCATTTTTAGCCACCGGTTCTAGCTCCATAACTCATCCCTTGATGTTGTCAACAACCTGAACCGTTGCTAACATGTACGTTACAATTTTGTCCCAAACCGAACTCAAACATCTGATGTTGTCTCGTTTAGACAGCCCAGACCCACTAAACTACCCCGACACACGGAGATTTTATCATCCCGACACACAGAGATTTAGCCATACCAACACACGATCATAGCACAACATCATTGCTCGACACACGAAGATTTAAACATACCGACACACGATCATGGCACAACATCAATGCTCGACACTCGGAGATTTAACCATTCCGAGACACGGTGATGGCACATTATTACTAAAACCTTTAACGTGACGAACACCAAAACAAAGTTGACACACAACCTCGTTGCACTCCGGTATACCGGCGGGCCCGAATCACCTTGTAAATGCTATTAGACTTCACTAGTTCTTCACTAAACCGCTACGAATTCGGGCCATCCAAATAGTAATGGATAAAACACATATATGCCACCTTTAAGCCATGAATTAGTGTGATTATACATTCAACAACAACTTTGACTTATCCATGAAAAAATTCAATCGGCTGACATGTTCACCGATTCTTGATCACGTCATCGATCCAAGGCTGCCTTGCTCCTATGATTAAATTCAGCCTACCCTTCGATTACCGGATCGAATATGGACACCTTCAAATTTTGATCGGGGTCTGTATTTTAAACAAACTAACTCGACAAACAGGTTGCAACTCGTTCATGATCACTACACACATCTTCGATCGGAAACTTACTCGCGACGATCAAAACCGGGACACACCTTTGTTCGATCAGAAACTTAACGCGATCGAAACACGGACACACCCTCGTTCAAAAACTCACAGTTAGTGGTTCTGATAGGATAAATCAAATTGATTAAGAACTGATCTTACGAACAGAATAAGAAAACCAAAAATTCCTTCTTGACTCTGTTCAATTCTTGACTTTGTTTCTTCTTTCTGAACAAGGAGGAATTAATTGTTACTTTGGTTGCAAGCCACAAATATCACGCACAAATATTTTGGTTTGACAAACAAAACCAATAACTTAATTTATTAAGTAAACCAACTGATGGGAATAACTTCTTTACATGCGCCATTACTGGTCACCCATGACCCATGCCGTCCCAAACGGCACTCCGGTACGACAACAATCAACCCGGAACAACTCATCGTCTCCACCTACTACTATTGTTAATATTCTGGTCGCGACCCAAGCTTTTCTTCAAGCGTGCCCTCCACCGACGGACACACCCGCCGGCGGAGGCTGCCCCGATCTTCAAACCGCTTCCCGATACGAGCCCTAGGCTCTAATACCACTTGTTAAACTTTTAGCGGGTGAATCAAGAACACAAACACGAGGATTTGATAAACACACGATCGACTCTTTTATTAAGAAAATGACAAACGAAAAAACTTAACAATTAACTAACACGTTGAACCTAGGGTATATATAAGCCCACACTTCTAATCCTATACTAACTCAAATACACAATTTGAATCCAAAACAAGTAGAATTAAATAAAATAAGACCAACTTATCTTATAATAATAAACTAATTATTATATTAAATATTCTCCGAGATATTAGGAGACTTCAATATGATTTGGTGTTGGACACGTTTAACATAAAATGCATATAATGAAAGATACATTATCTGAATACATTTTGAATCAATCATAGTGTAAAACCAAATTTACAAATAAAGCACTACACCTTCAAATTCAATTGCTCTAGATCCCAACTGGTCCCATGGAGTAGAGTTTACTCGATAATAAGCTATGTTATACCTACATTACACCATACCTGAAACGACAACACCACCCCTATTAGCTATATTTTTTGCATAACTAACAACTATTGAGTCAGTTAGCCTTACATTTAGAATATATAAAGATGTGCCATTTGAAAAATAAACAAAGAAGGTGTGAATTAAAAGTTGTTACTTGAACATGCTTAAAAATGTCCATACTTTTACCCCTAAAGAAACACAAATAATTAAAACAACTGAAACAGATATAATAAGGAAAAAAATACTAATGAAATCATAAAATAAAAGCTAGGTTAGGTAAAAATAAAGCGGGTCAGCTTATTATGGCTAATGAGTGAACTATCGCTTGCCCATATACTCGAGTTGGGTCAGATTGGATAATCGTGTTGAATTAGGTATTGTAGTTCATTGAAGTAAATGGGTCGGGCAAAGGGATGGGCTACATTGGGTAACAAATTGATAGTGCTTCAAAGATGTGTATAACTTCCTGCACTTTACGATCCAAATCTCCTGTTGTTGGCAAGATCTTTGACCTATTAATGAGTTGGTGAAAAGGTAAAAGATATAATTTGTTAAGAGTTATAGGCCAGGCCAAATCATCTTACCACTCAAAAAATGACATAGTTATATATCTTGTTTGTTGAGAACTCACAAACATAAGCATTAATTTAAAAATTGTTTAAAATCACATGCAATGAAGCAAATACATTGGTTTGGCATTCACATCCAGAACAGGTCGATGTAAAGAGATCTGCTAAATCTAAAACGTAAACCTGCAATAAAAAATGCAACTTTTGGTGATCATATATAGATATTAACTTATTTTGTAAATGATTAATGAAGCGAGTTTACTGTATAAGCATATTACACCAAAATTGTGGTGTGTTTGATTAGTCATTTTAGGGGGGGGGGGGGGGGGGGGGGGGGAATAATAGTTGGATAAGATAATAGTAAGATAGCCTATATAAAAACCAAGTTGCAACTTAACAACAAATTTTGCATCCAAGTTGCCAATATTGTTAACGAAGAAACATCAACAATAAAGTACAAAAATATAGAAACATCAAGAGTTCAAGGCAACATGATCCATTCTTGTCTGTAAGTGTCTGTGATTAATATATTAGAATTTAGAGGATCCAATACTTATTAAGTATGATGGAATATATATGCAAACCATAAACAGGTTTCCAATCACCTTAGGCTTGTTATGGGACCAATTATTAAAATACAAATCAAATGGTTGAACAGTGATTACTAACCTGGATTGTGTTCTGTACAACCACAAACCAGTCCAACTTCCTTCGACAAACAGAAATAACCTTGCCCTAATCGCATTTCAGTATCAGAACAGTTCGAATATGATAACTGATGGGATTGAAATGGAGTAATAAGATGAGAGAATGAGTCCCAAACGATGGCTTAAATAAGATGGAGAATGGATCTCCGATGATGTTACCGACGGAAGCGATCATGGAGCATTGAAGGAGGGAATTAAAGCAATGCATCAAACACGCAAGCAATCTGAAGGGGAAGGGGAGAAGACATCAAAATTGATCGGACCAATTGATTTTAGTTTACTGAGTTTTTGTTGATTAAAGAAATTATCCGTAACAAATGACTCATTAAACCTCTTTCAATTGCTTTGGTTACACCACAAACCCCGATAAAACAGTAATAACACTATCCACGAGGCTTTATGGACTTGTACAATACGTTTGAAAAATGAAATAATGTAATGATAAATTACTTTTTCTGCCTAATTATGAATCGTCTCTTTTGTCCTTGTCCTCTAATTGTGAAATTATCATGGTTGTCATTCACTCTTTCTTAATAATATAATATAGATAATCAACATAACCTAGATACATAAAGGATTTGAAAAGAAACATAGATTATCTCAACATTAGTCACATAAAACAAAATTTATGAATGAAGTATAAACATATTATAAATATTTTATAACATAAGCATATAGGATTTACCATGTTAGAAACCTGGAAATTAGAAAACGCATTAAGGTGGTTTGCTCAGTGTATTGAGAATTGAGAATGAAAAAATAAGTTTACTTACTTTTAATTTACTTATAACTTAAGTAGAGTTAAAATAATAATATTTATTCATTTGTCTAATACATATATGTGTATATATATGAAATTTTTGGAAACTTTAATATAAGAATTTATTACGGTCCGGTCCGGTCCGGTTTTATACGATTGGTTTTTAATATAAACCGTAAACCAAACCGTTAGTTACGGTTTTAAAATATTGGAACCGGCCGACCATAAGTTAACTAAAAAACCGACCGTGAAACCAAACCGATGACCGGTTTGGGCGGTTTCACGGTTTGAAACCGAATCGTGAACACCCCTACATATAGCCATTATAAACTCTTAAAATCGCTTAAAATGGCTAAAAATGTGTTTTTGAAACTACAGGGACTAAAACTGTCATAAATAAAAATTTGGTAACGGGCTTCTTAGCGCCGCGCGAAGGAACAACCCTATGTTCCTTAGCACAGCGCAAACCAACGATGTTTCAGCCAGATTTGTTTTCGATTCTCTTTTAATGCTAAATATTTCCCTAATCGATCCTAAATCACGAAAATTGAGCTCCAAGAAAAGTAATATTATGTTGAATAGCGTCTAGGTTCATTTCCACTGTTTTCATTGATATTATATTGATCAAAAGAACCAATTTCGTCATCAATGAAATATTCGTTTACATTAACGAGTCGTTTTATTGTCCAATTAGTTGAACCTCTGGCTATTTAAACAAACCACACCTCCAAACCATAGAATGTTACTGAAATCATACTTTTCACTGTTTTCCTTTAGCCACCGCCCTTCGGTTCTATTGTTTTCGTCTTCAATAGCAAGTAGTCAGTTACTTTGGTATTTCCCGAGCTTTGACTCAGTAATTCTCATCATTCTAAACGTTTACCGGGTAAGTTGTCTTCTGTAAATTGTAACATCCCGAAATTTCTAAGAATAAATAATTAATACATTATTTATTTAAGATGGAAAAGTTTACTTAAGTTAGTAGAGAAATAAAATAATAAAGATGGAAGGATAATTAGGCTAATTAGATGGAATTAATTATGGACCAAAAAGAAAAGATGGGCCTAAGGTCCATGGGCTTTGGGGAGTATAAATACCCCTTAAAACCCTAATCCTTTCCATTTCCATACGTCTCCACACCATAGCCTACACCATCAAAACACACTTAACCCAATTCCCGTTTTTGAGAAAAACACCCACAAAGACACAAAGATTCCCGGAGATCTAGCCGTCGGATCGGTCTCAAATTTTAACTGAGTATTCTTGACATATAAATGAAGTTTTCCACCAAAACGATCTTCAATAAGAGGTCGGGAATTTTGGTTTTTATCAGTAAAACCACAGCAGCTCAGAAGTGAAGATTCCGGCGACTGTTCAGCTATTCCAGTGATTGTAGCAGCGGTTTTCGATGAAGGTGAGCTGATGGATTTGTAGATCGGGACGAGACGGTTTCGTGGCCGCTTGAATCACTCAAATCGGAGTTCGTTTGATATGATTTCGAGCACCTCGAGTGATTTCATACAAAAACCTCAAAGGTACGTTTTTGTTAAAAAGGCTTACTTTTCATGAACGGATTTACATGAAAATTGGTAGGATGATAGATCGGGTCATGATTATTGATAAAGTAATGAACTTGATAATAAACGGGTTAGTTGGTTCATTTCGGGTAAAACGAGTAGTGTTCGGTTTGTGAAAATGACGGGTAAACGAAGTCGGTTTTGCATGAAACTTAGTAGGATAGTAAATCGAGTATAGCTATACCATAAAGTTGCCAACTTGAAGATTAAAATGGACTTAACAAACTCATGGTAACGGCTCGTTTAAAATAAACCCTATGTTGGTGCATTTTGTGACCGTCGCTATGCAGTTCTGACTAGATGGGACGTGTTGGTGAAGTTAGCACAACTTCACGTGTTTGTGAAGTTAGAAGAACTTCACGTGTTGGTGAAGTTAGAACAACTTCACCATAGGCCCAAGCCGCGAAGATATTAGTCTATATATATGTGTAATGTTTAGGGTATGGAGTCAGTTTTTGGTAGTAGTTGTGAGTTGATCAAGAAAGAGATAGTATTTGCGAGAGAGAAACCGAGAGGGAGAGTCGCGTGGGACGGCCCGAGGTAGAGCTCACCTCAGGTCGTTCGTGTCTTTGTTTTGTCTTTTGGTATGTAATGTGTTGGTTTAATATATAAAGGATCTACAGATTCGTTTTATCCCATTCGTGTGTTTGTTTGTGTGTAATCGTGTTCTACGTCTCCAACATCATAAACGAGTCTAGGAGGATTCCGCACTCCTAGACATCGTGCGGATCTCGTATCGATCACCATCGCACCGGGGACTTATAAGTGGTATCAGAGCCTTAGGCTCTTATGCTATGGTTCGAGATCTGCGTTTTGGTGTTTCTGGCCCGTTTCTGATCAGAACAGCCGTTTTGGCGAAGTTGTCGCTAAAATTTTAGGGTTTTGGCGAAGTTGACTTTTTTGGCGAAGTTTACTTTTTGGCGAAGTTGCCTTTTTTGGCGAACTTGACTTTTTTGGCGAAGTTGACTTTTTGGCAAAGTTGACTTTTTGGCGAAGTTGACTTTTGGCGAAGTTGAAAAAAACTTTTTTTTTTAAATATATTTGTTTGGAGTTTTCGTCTGTATGGCCAGGTGTACACGATTATTGTGAGACCGAAAATGTTGTTCCAACAAAGAGAGACAATTGGTATCTCTTGGTATTACATGTGAACAGATACGGGTCAACTATGGATTTGTAGTTTAAGTTGCGAATGGGATATTTATTGAAACTGGGTTTTGACACATATTTGGTTATTTGGGTGTTTTTGGGCAAAGAAATAGTTGTTGTTCGAGATTGACCAACTGAAGAAAGTCAAATTTGTTCGGGTTTTCGTCATTACTGAATCGCGGTCAGAGCATATTATTTATGTTATTTTCAAGGCGTTCGAGAATTGGATCCTGAAAACGTGGGATACGAGCATCCGGGATGCTTATTTATTAAGGTTAAAATTTTTGAACAAGTTGGATTTAATGGGGAATTAAATTGTTTAAGCTCTCAACCTGACAATGTGGGATACGAGTATCTAGGATACTTATTTATTAGGGGTGAGCTACTTAAATAAATTCATTCTCGGAAATAATAAGAAAGTTTTTGATCATTATCCCTGGTAATGGAAGATGCTTCGGCTTTATCGGGAAACCCGTTATATATTTATGGTCATGTGTGTTAGATTCTGCCAAGGTGGTTTTGTGATGAAACTGATCACTTGCTGTTGAGTAGTTGAAGATTGAACCTTATTTTACAAACCGATTATGGTTGAGACGACTGATTAGGTACCGGGATTGTCACGAACAAAGATCTCGATCGAAGTAATCTGGAGGCGCTTACACTGAATGGGAGATTTGATATGGAAGACATCAGGTGATTGGTAGATTTGTAAAGCTTCATGACATATTCAGACACTGCTGGTTGATTGAGTCCTACCAGAAGAAGAACACAGAAAAGCAACGGAAAAGGGTGAGTCTGTTTGTGCATGATTTGTAACAGATAATCTTTTGTGTTTGTTAGAATTGAGAGCAACGGTCAAGGGGGAGTCTGTTGGTGCATTTTGTGACCGTCGCTACGCAATTCTGACTAGATGGGACGTGTTGGTGAAGTTAGCACAACTTCACGTGTTGGTGAAGTTAGAAGAACTTCACGTGTTGGTGAAGTTAGAACAACTTCACCATAGGCCCAAGCCCAAGCCCGCGAAGATATTAGTCTATATATATGTGTAATGTTTAGGGTATGGAGTCAGTTTTTGGTAGTAGTTGTGAGTTGATCAAGAAAGAGAGAGTATTTGTGAGAGAGAAACCAAGAGGGAGAGTCGCGTGGGACGGCCCGAGGTAGATCTCACCTCGGGTCGGCCGTGTTTTTATTTTGTCTTTTGGTATGTAATGTGTTGGTTTAATATATAAAGGATTTGCAGATTCGTTTTATCCCATTCGTGTGTTTGTTTGTGTGTAATCGTGTTCTTCATCTCCAACATCATAAACGAGTCTAGGAGGATTCCGCACTCCTAAACATCGTGCGAATCTCGTATCAATCAACATCGCACCGGGGACTTACACCCTAGATCTAGTTTTGAACGTTTTAGCCATAAAGGTTAAAGCTTTATGCTAGAAAAGGGTTAAGTCTTGATGATGGGTTGATACCGAATGTAAAACGGTGAAAACGGTGGTGAAACAAGCGAGATCTCGCATTTCCGGCGAGATCCCGTTATTCCGGCAATGGCGGCGCCGGAGAATGTGGTACGAGGTTTAGACAGGGAATGTTCTGACCTAACCCTAGTTCGTTAGCGGGAACGTAACGAACCAACCTTAGTTCGTTAACGGAGACATAACGAATTAGCAAGTAATTCGTTATGACCTTTCGTTAAGCAGAGATAACAAACTAGAGGCAATTCGTTAACAGAAGCTTAACGAACTAATCTCAATTCGTTATGTTAATTTGTTAAGGAATGAATGACGAATTAACCCAGTTCGTTAAGTAGTTCGTTAAGGGAGAACTGACGAATGAACCCCAGTTCGTTAAGGGTTCAGTTTGTTAAAGACCAGTTCGTTATAACAGTCAGTTCGTTATAATGAATGAGTTCATTCGCTAAGAACCCCTTTGTTAAGGGCTGGATAACGAACTAGAAGATTGACATAATTACAGAAGTAGTCCCTGGACTTAGAAAAGAATGATATAAATACATAATAGCCCTTGGACTTTGATAAATGGTGAAAGATACCTTTAAAGGTTAACAAGTAACGATTAACTAACCGGTGATGATTCAATGAAGTAAAACCGGCTTAGACGTGTAAGATTAACTAAGTAGCAATGAGAATGGCTAGCGTAGTGTTTAACATCTCAACTATTAAACAGATAGTCGCGCACAGCTCTAGAGAGGAATAACCATTAGCAGAAGAAGTAACCGAGTTCAGTTGAGTTTCTAGCCCCATTTCCTTGTTATGTTTTCGGGGCTGTGTGCATACTCAATGTGAATGTTAATACACTTACCTTAAATGGTAAGTGTATGTCTTAATGATGAATGTGATAATTATGTTTAAATTATAAATGTATGCTTGACAGTACGTGAAAGACCTTCGGGTATTGCACGTATTGTTAAGGAAAGTATAGTGTAGTATGTATGATATGAGTATGTGAATAAGGAAGTATGTATGACTATGATATGTATGATATTATGTAAGATATGTATGAATGTGATAACTGAGAGGATAATGACAGGTAAGGTAAAGTTAAAGTGTTGCATACCCTAATAATATATGCGAAGGTTAAAGGGTTGCATACCCTAATAATATATGCGAAAGTTAAAAGGTATGCGACCCTAATAATATATGCGAAGGTTAAAGGGTTGCATACCCTAATAATATATGCGAAGGTTAAAGGGTTGCATACCCTAATAATATATGCGAAGGATAAAGGGTTGCATACCCTAATAATATATGCGAAGGTTAAAGAGTTGCACACCCTAATAATATATGCGTAGGTTATAGGGCGTAATGCTCTTTAAAACGTAAGGTATGGAAATGAAAGAAAGAAAGTACGAAGTATGTATATTATAAAAGAAAGTACGAAGGTAAGTAAGTATATTATAAACGAAAGTATGAAAGTATGTAGTTATGAATGTGTTGTATGATTAACTAGAGCTCACTCAGCGTAGCTGACTTTTAGTATGCACGCAGGTGAGTAGAATGAGACAGTTGGCTTGAGCGGAGGCACATGGCAGAAGAATAAGAGTCTGGCATCTGAAGACTTAAGACGTTTTCAAAATTATATTTTGAATTGAAAGACAATATGTTTTAATGAGACAAAGTTATGGATTTATATGTAATGTTTTATGAATGTTTTAATATTCCGCGAATGTTTTTATTAACTCTGATATTTAGAACTATGTTTATGGGTAAATCCAACGTCCAAATGTGAGGCACCGGTAACGGGGCTTTACAAGTTGGTATCAGAGCAAAGTTCGAGAGATTTAAGCATCTTAAATGCTTAGACTCGAACAGAGAATGGGATTAAAGTAAGAAAAGAAAGAAGATGCCAGTTCAAGATAGCTATTGTCACTCAAGCAAGCTCAGTAAAGGTAAAGTGTATGGTTAAATAATAATGTATATTGATGTTAGCTTAATTGCTATAGAAAAGAATGTTTGTATGCTAGCTTTATTGCTAGAAAATGAATGTGTGTATGCTAGCTTAATTGTTAGGGATAAGAATGTAGGTTATATGTATGTTTACATGATTGTGTGAGTAGTAGAAACTAGCACAAGTGAAATCATAAAGGGAAATATGTAGAACCTGAGGAGTAATGCAAATAGTTAATTACACTTGGCCACTGTCATTAACTACTCACCTTATGAATCATGTGCTAAATAATTCCTAGAGTGATAACGTTTGTGTTTCCTTAGAGATAAGATAGATGACTGCTAAAAAAGGGACGAGCGTAAAGAGGTCGTACTGGACGTTGTGGTAAGACACGTGCCAACCAGACACCTATTGAAGAAGGTGTGACAAAGTAATATAGAAAGCAATAGGACTTCGACTTTAGGAAGTAATGAAGAAGGATCTCCCTGGGAGCTTGTAGTCAAATATTAATGGAGTTGCTAAATTGTTTCGCACTACAATGCCGATAATGTTCGCCGAAGCATCAAAGGTAGCCCGAACTGTGAAGTCCAAATTGAAGTAGCATGAAAGAAATAGAGATAAGCCCACTAGAATTATTCAAGACGGGTAGTATGTATGCAATAGTTAACTCCATAAAGAAACTTGTTGGGATCGTGAGTAACGAAGCGAATAATGATAAAAGCAGAGATGATCTAGGAGGTCGAGTGAATGTCAAGGCATCCTAATTTAAAAGGAATGAAAGGACGAGGCTACATAATGTAGCGAATATGAAAGAAGACGCTAAAAAGAATGTAGTTGTGTACCTGATGCTTTATGGAAGAGACCACTAGCGATACTTTCGTCAAAGTAGGAGAATGGTTAAGAATTGTAAGGTAAAATTAGAGGGATGTGAGTTCCTTTCTACTCTTGATGATTAACCTTAAGAGAGTTCGATGTCGTTTGGGAATGGATTTGACGTTTGAGTTTAAAGCTCGTATAGAATGTAAGAGTAATTTGATAAGGTTTAAGTCTCTGGATGGCGGTACAGTGATGGTTTATGGTATCAAGGAAAGTTCAAGGCTTAACGTCATTCCGATAATAAAAGCTGAAGGTTTATCAAGGCGAGGGTGCAGTGTCCACCTGGCGTATGTTGTCAAAGCTACAGCTGACACGAAAGAAATAAAAGATGTTCCTGTAGTGTGTGACTAACCAGAAGTGTTCCCGTAGGACCTTCCGGGGTTAGCACTGGAACGAAAGGTAGGATTCCAGATAAAGTTAATACCTGGAGCACAGCCCGTCGCGCCGTCCGAGATGAAAGGGTTAATATCCCGACTACAAGAACTCCTTGACAAAGGTGCATTATGCCGAGTATTTCCCTACGTGGTGTACCGACGATGTTCATGAAGGAAAAAGATGGAAGTATGAGAATGTGTATAGATTTCTACGAGTTGAACAAGCTTACTGTGAAGAATAGATATTGACACAAATGGATAATTTGTTTGATCAAATGCAAGGTGCGAGTTGGTCCTCGCAAATAGACCTCAGAGCAGGCTATCATCAGTTGAAAGTGAAAGAGGCAGGCATCCATAAGACAACATTTCAGATGCGATATGAATACTACAAGTTTCTCGTGATATCGTTGGGTAGACGAATGCTTAAGCAACATTTATGGTTATGATGAATAGGGCATATCATCCGATATTAGGGCAAATATATCGTTGCCTTCACAGACGATAGTTTCGATTATTCAAGGGATAAGTCTGACCATGCTGAACACTTGAGAAAAGTGTTGGAAACGCTGAATAGAGAGTGATTATATGTTAAGTTTTCAAGGTGTACCATTGACACATGTCATAAGAAGCAGAAGGAACGGAATACGAGGCAAGAAGATGAGTGAGGCTGATAAAGGATTACGATTGTGGAATCAAGTATTATCCTGGTAAGGCTAATATGGTTGCTGACGGCCAGAATGTGGAGAAGATATCACGACATTTAAGTAGTATAAATTAGTCAGTACTCCGGATTGCATTAGCACGATCCACAAGGTACAGTTAAAAGTTATAAAGGATGAGAGCAAGACGAAAAATTAATAAATTCTCTAGTTACACCGAGAGTTGAAGGATAATACTTATGATGAGAATATCATATTTGGTCGCCTGAGGATTCCACGTCATGGATATCTTCGAGGCCAAATCCTCGATGAAGGTCATAAGTCTAAATGTCGCTTATAATGAAGGCATATACTAATAGAAGTGGAACGATTTAGTAGAAGTCAGATGAAGATGAGTCAATGGCATGTGACAGTTGTGGATAGACATGATACTTTGCCAACACAGATAAGAACAACCACAAGTGTTACGAATGTGGAGCCGAAATTCACACTGCAAGAAAATGCTAGAAATCAACAACAAAAGGTGGAAATACATGCAGGGAAAGCGTAGATATGGTTTAGACTTATTGAGTCGTGACACAAATGATTAGTGAGTAATTGATAATCATGTGAACATGGAAGGGAAGTCCTCTGGAATGGAAAGGATAGAATGGTATTATAAAAGAAGGTCAAGACATACCGGAAAGGAAGTCGGTTAAGGTAATTGGTTACGATAGATTAGGCAGCCTGATATGCAACGGCAAACAACAATTCATTCATAGGACAACGTAAGGCTTGATTAGTCAAGAATGAGGGAGATATATCATCATGGACTTCATGATCAAGCTACCTTGGATAGCTATAACTCATGAACCTTTCATGTTGATGCAGAGCTGAGAATGAAAGAAGGTATAAGTGGTGACTTAAGGAGTCCTCCGACAAGTTATGCAATGGATGCGCTCAAGAATTGCAAGAAATGTTCTCTCTCAAGGAATAGACAAAGAGATTTTAAGAAGTAACCCTTAAGGAGAAACTGGAAAGGTTTCCTTCTTGGAATTAATATGTTTTGAACGCATTGCAAAGCAGTATGTTTTCTACAGGTTGTAATTGGACGGAATGGTCATTCAGTGCTAATTTAAAGGACAAGGAAGGAGACCATACTTGTGGAAGTGATATGCACTAGCAAAGTCTGAATAAGGAAACGTATCATCAAGGACTTCATGAACAAGCTACCTAGAAAGCTAAAACTAATAAATATCACTCGATGAATGTGAGACAAAGGATAAACTGGAAAGTTAGGAAGCTAAGCCGGTTCAAGAAAGAATCTGAATACAGGAAGTATTCCTTTTACAAGGACTAAGCAGGTTTTGAGGACAAAACCTCTTATAAGGAGGGTAGACTGTAACATCTCGAAATTTCTAAGAATAAATAATTAATACATTATTTATTTAAGATGGAAAAGTTTACTTAAATTAGTAGAGAAATAAAATAATAAAGATGGAAGGATAAATAGGCTAATTAGATGAAAGTAATTATGGACGAAAAAGGAAAGATGGGTCTAAGGTCCATGGGCTTAAGGGAGTATAAATACCCCTTAAAACCCTAATCCTTTCCATTTCCATACATCTCCACACCATAGCCTACACCATCAAAACACACTTAACCCAATTCCCGTTTTTGAGAAAAACACCCACAAAGACACAAAGATTCCCGGAGATCTAGCCGTCGGATCGGTCTCAAATTTTAACCGAGTATTCCTGACATATAAATGATGTTTTCCACCAAAACGATCTTCAATAAGAGGTCAGGAAGTCCGGTTTTTATCAGTAAAACTACAGCAGCTCAAAAGTGAAGATTACGGCGACTGTTCAGCTGTTCCGGCGACGGTAGCGGCAGTTTTTGGCGAAAGTGAGCTGATGGATTTGTAGATCGGGATGAGACGGTTCCGTTGCGGCTTGAATCACTCAAATCGGAGTTCGTTTGATATGGTTTTGAGCATCTTGAGTGATTTCATACAAAAACCTCAAAGGTACGTTTTTGTTAAAAAGGCTTACTTTTCATGAACGGATTTACATGAAAATTGGCAGGATGATAGATCGGGTCATGATTATTTAAAAAGTAATGAACTTGATAATAAACAGGTTAGTTGGTTCGTTTCGGGTAAAACGAGTATTGTTCGGTTTGTGAAAATGACGGGTAAACGAAGTCGGTTTTGCATGAAACTTAGTAGGATAGTAAATCGAGTATAGCTATGCCATAAAGTTGCCAACTTGAAGATTAAAATGGACTTAACGAACTCATGGTTAACAACGGCTCGTTTAAAATAAACCCTAGATCTAGTTTTGAACGTTTTAGCCATAAAGGTTCAAGCTTTATGCTAGAAAAGGGTTGAGTCTTGATGATGGGTTGATAACGAATGTAAAACGGTGAAAACGGTGGTGAAACAAGCGAGATCTCGCTTTTCCGGCGAGATCCCGTTATTCCGGCAATGGCGGCGCATGAGAATATGGTACGAGGTTTAGATCTTGTCAGGGAATGTTCTGACCTAACCCTAGTTCATTAGCGGGAATGTAACGAACCAACCTTAGTTCGTTAACGGAGACATAAATAATTAGCAAGTAATTCGTTATGACCTTTCGTTAAGCAGAGATAACAAACTAGAGGCAATTCGTTAAATTGATTCGTTAACAGAAGCTTAACGAACTAATCTCAATTCGTTATGTTAATTCATTAAGGAATGAATGACGAACTAAACCCAGTTCGTTAAGTAGTTCGTTAAGGGAGAACTAACGAATGAACCCCCAGTTCGTTAAGGGTTCAGTTTGTTAAAGACCAGTTCGTTATAACAGTCAGTTCGTTATAATGAATGAGTTCATTCGTTAAGAACCCCGTTCGTTAAGGGCTGGATAACGAACTTGAAGATTGATATAATTACAGAAGTAGTCCCTGGACTTAGAAAAGAATGATATAAATACATAATAGCCCTTGGACTTTGATAAATGGTGAAAGATACCTTTAAAGGTTAGCAAGTAACGATTAACTAACCTGTGATGATTCAATGAAGTAAAACCGGCTTAGACGTGTAAGATTAACTAAGTAGCAATGAGAATGGCTAGCGTAGTGTTTAACATCTCAACTATTAAACATATAGTCGCGCACAGCTCTAGAGAGGAATAACCATTAGCAGAAGAAGTAACCGAGTTCAGTTGAGTTTCTAGCCCCATTTCCTTGTTATGTTTTCGGGGCTGTGTGCATACTCAATGTGAATGTTAATACACTTACCTTAAATGGTAAGTGTATGTCTTAATGATGAATGTGATAATTATGTTTAAATTATAAATGTATGCTTGACAGTACGTGAACGATCTTCGGGTATTGCACGTATTGTTAAGGGAAGTATAGTGTAGTATGTATGATATGAGTATGTGAATAAGGAAGTATGTATGACTATGATATGTATGATATTATGTAAGATATGTATGAATGTGATAACAGAGAGGATAATGACAGGTAAGGTAAGGTTAAAGGGTTGCATACCCTAATAATATATGCGAAGGTTAAAGGGTTGCATACCCTAATAATATATGCGAAGGTTAAAGGGTTGCATACCCTAATAATATATGCGAAGGATAAAGGGTTGCATACCCTAATAATATATGCGAAGGTTAAAGAGTTGCACACCCTAATAATATATGCGTAGGTTATAGGGCGTAATGCTCTTTAAAACGTAAGGTATGGAAATGAAAGAAAGAAAGTACGAAGTATGTATATTATAAAAGAAAGTACGAAGGTAAGTAAGTATATTATAAACGAAAGTATGAAAGTATGTAGTTATGAATGTGTTGTATGATTAACTAGAACTCACTCAGCGTAGCTGACTTTTAGTATGCACGTAGGTGAGTAGAATGAGACAGTTGGCTTGAGCGGAGGCACATGGCAGAAGAATAAGAGTCTGGCATCTGAAGACTTAAGACGTTTTCAAAATTATATTTTGAATTGAAAGACAATATGTTTTAATGAGACAAAGTTATGGATTTATATGTAATGTTTTATGAATGTTTTAATATTCCGCGAATGTTTTTATTAACTCTGATATTTAGAACTATGTTTATGAGTAAATCCAACGTCCAAATGTGAGGCACCGGTAACGGGGCTTTACATAAATACGTTCATAATTATTCGCTAAACAGTAAACCTCAATTAATTTATGTGATTGATGGGATTAAACGTATCAATTTGACTCCGACCTGTTTAAGGGCAATTTGGTTAACAACTTTGACTGATCAATTTCTACCACTTCTAGTCGGAACTAGCTTTCGGTCCAGAAAACTTTCTGATTCACCATAAATTTTGATTGTACTGGTCTGAACCTGACTTTCAACTCAAATTTCGGATTCTGAACAATACCAGCTCGCTTATTTACTAAAAATCTAATAATTGGAATTCTATACATCCGTTTGGATTGATTCCAGCGGCTATGTTATTGGATTTTACTCTATTTTATTTTGTATAAGTCTTAGTTATGTTTGGATCAGAATACTCGTCGCATTAACTTTGCTCGTTTACTTTAGCTCTCGGTTTACTCACTTAATTGTCAAGGTGAGTAATCACTCCCTTATTTACCGCTTTTAAAACTGTTTTGGGGACTTATGCGTACTTAAAATTATTAATAACATGTTATACCATATAATCAATATCAAATTGTGAACATTGTATGTCTATTAATTAAATGACTAATTGTAACTTGTTTACTTGTTTGTTGTACCGCATTCAGAGAGGTCAATGATAATCACATTAAAGTATGATCATACGCCATCTTAGTAGCCAAATTCTGATTCACTAGGCAATGGTCATCCGACACCCTTGTTTGCATTTATTTTTTTATAGAAACCAAAGCCCGATTCGCTAGGCAATGGTTAACTGACACCAACTGTTTGCTCATGGTTTGATTTATTTATACTCACAATATCAGTCTTGCTCTTTTGTTTATATATATTTATTATTTCAAAACTTGTGACTTTCTCACTCAACCCCGTATGGACAAATTATATTACTTTGTATGCATTTGCATGTTTTCATTTGGTTTGAAGCTAAGGTGAAGAAACATTTAGATATGCCTTAAGATAAAATAAAAACAAGACTATTTGTGTTGATTTGGGATTAAATTGTAATTTGCTTTGAACTTGTGTACTTGGATGAAATTTTGGATTTATTAAATAATTAATTAGATATTGTCATATTTACATTGCATTACAGTACCTTGTGAGTTGTGAACCACAGTTCACACCCTGACATTCCGTCGTAGGTTGGGGTGTGACAACATCACTACTATCATCTTCTTCTTCTTCTTCAACCAAACACTACCAGTCTACTGCAAAGATACAAAAATCCCCCAAACACCTCATGCCTCCTTCTCTCCCTCTTTCCCTACAAGTTAAGGTCGGTAGTCTGAGAATCTTCATCGAGAAACGAAATAGATCCAAACGAAACCAAAATCCCCTGATTTGGCGATTGGGACACTAACCAGAGTGATCCCGCCTGAAATCGGATACTTCAAAAAACTCACTACCATTTACCAGTGAAGTTTCTCCGACGAGATTTCGACGGAAATCGAAAACATGTCATCTTTAATTTATCTTAATTTCTCCGTCAACTAGGGATGAATAAATTCGGCACCGGTACCGGTACCGAAATATGTACCGTTTTGGTACCGTCGGTACCGAATTGGTACCAAAGTTTTGAGTTTTGGTATCAGTACTGGTATTTCCTGATTTTTTTACCTTCAATACCGGTACCGACCTGGTACAGAACTGAATATATCGGTACCGGTATAAAACATTTGCGATTTTTGGGACCGGGATTTCAGGGCCGGGACCGGTCGGTACCGGTACGGTACCGATCTCATCCCTACCGAAAACTAATTTCGGGTGAGATCCCATAGCAAATCGGTGATCTGAAGAGCTATAAACTATTAAATCTTATATGTAATCAGCTCACCGGTTCCATTCCGAGTACTATTGGAGAGTTACCGGAATTGGAAATACTTGATTTATGGAAGAATTCATTGAACGGTTCGTTACCTGCTAATCTCGGAATGAACTCGTCGTTATAATGGCTGGATGTTTCATGAAACTCATTATTCGACGAGACTCCGGCGGGAGTTTTGAGATTCCAACAACCTCACGAAACTCATCCTGTATAAGAACTCATTTTCAGGTTGTTTCCCTATTGGGCTTTCAACTTGTTCTTCGCTAGTGTTGGTTTTGAAGTCGTGTATTAGCAGGGGATATGAAGATGTGAGTAAATATCTTTCTCAAATTCGGACTCGATTTCACTCAGTTTCTCTTCTTCTTGATTTGCAGGATGTTGATGGTGGTGTGTTGATTTGTATAATTGATTTATTACTATTAGGCGTTACTACAGGGGTCATACCTTCGAAAAATCCACCACATGGTTGAAACATGCGTTTTAGGTTTTATCACAAGGACCAAAACTGCAATTAAGTAAAATGTATACGTATAAGAGTGATGTAGAAATCGCTAGTCAAGTAATGGGTAGGGACTAACGATTAATTGGATTCAAAATTTCCAATCTTGATCGAATTTGATCAAATAGACGCCGAGCAGGGATTTTACAACCATGCACACGAGGAAATAATCGGGTCAATATTGATATCTTTAGCATGGTTATTTTCACATTATTTAATGTGTCATGATGATCACTTTTGCTTGTTTTTCATTTCAGTGTATGAGTGGATTTCGCGAGAAATGGCCTAAATTATTTATAAAGTGTGTGTCTATATTTCAAATTATTAAGATATACATGATTTCATCGTGTAAGAAAAATTGAGGGGTGAACATTTTTTCTTTAAAAGCTTATTTTTTCTAAATTTAGTGAGTTGATGCTTAATAAATTTATGGAATAACACTTGGTGTATGCTAATAACAAATAAAGAGTGAAGTTAAAAGAACCCCCTCCCTCGCCCCCTTTCCATTTACTTGTCATACACTCTCCTTTGAACTTTGACTTCCTTCAACAATTTTATTTAACATATTACTATATATTCTAACATTTTTTAGATTTTATAGTCTCTTTTTAAAAGTTTTGTTTTTTATTATTTTTATTTCTATAATTTTTATTTTTATCTTTTTTGTTTCTTTCTCTCTTTATTTATTGTTCTTGATCATGATAATATTTATTATTATCATTGTCAATGCGTTATATATTTATAAACAATATATAAATATGTGTATATGTGAAAGAGTGATATTAATATTGATGTTATTAAAAATATAAAAAAATATTAACAGTATTTACAATGATAATAATAAAAATAATTAATAATAACAAAATAGTTTTTTTTTTATAATATATTGAGTGGAGACTATTAAGTGAAACAAAATGTTATATGGACTAATATGTATGCAAATAATGTCAATGGAAAATTATAATTGATTTGATAAGATCAAGGGGGTTTACATTTGGTAAAATCATATGAAGCGGGGTATGTTTAGCAACACCCTAAATAAGCAAATATGTAAATAGTTTAGGGCTCGAGATACGCAGCCGATTTGTAGAGGTTCGGATGTATGTTAACAAACTCAGTCTACGTCGTCTCCTCAACTCTCCAATCGAGAGTTTATTCCAATAAAAACGTCTCTCTAATGCGGTTGAGAACACCAATACGCTAATGTCTCTCTAATTCAAAGATCGTAATCACCTTATACAAGCATTTCCCTATTCCAATGTAGTGATAGCTTTCTTCAACAAATCATATCAAGATAGTGGTCCACCTCACTATGCCAAGATAATGAGATTCCCATCTCAATATCAAACTATGTCATATTATTTTCCTCACAACTAAACTACACAATATATCAAGATAGTGTTTCCTCGCTACTTAGATTCACACTATATCAAGATGGTATTACCTATCTCAACTCCCAAGTACAAACAAAAATCACTAACAAAGATAGTGAATATATAATACGATAGTTGTTGATTATATAAACTTTAAGTTCACACTCTTCTTCATTTTTGGGTCTTCGTAATTTTCACACTTGAATTTTCTTGATCTTTGATATTTAATCTTCTCAAATGATATGATAATATGAAAGGAATAAGTCAAATATCCATTTGACATGTATTTGAAAGTGTTTCTACGAAAGGGGTTAAGTTAGAAGTTGAATAACACATCTGATTATAAGCCAAAACACAAAACAACAAAAATTGCAACAAATGATAGCCACGGTCGACCTATAGTCCATCAACCATGGACGACCAATCCAAAATATCTTTCTTTTTCTTTGTGTGTGTGTGTGCGTGTGTTTTTAAGCGTTGTGTGATTTATCGTCTTCTTTTGTAACCTTATTTTGCAAAAAATTAAGCCTTGTTTACAGGTTATCAAGTGTATTTGACCATTTCATCTCATACAAGAGTTTTCATTAAAACGAGTATGCTTACTTCCGCCGGAGAAGGGGGGATATTGCAACTTGTATAATATACAATATTTTAGTGCTTGTTGCCACCCCTAACAAGGGAATAAGGTCCTAATGAGTGGGTGCTAAATATCCGCACATCATAAAGATAACTCACCCAAACATTGCTGACTCGTAAAGAACATGACATGATTATAAGTAACCCTATACACAACATAATGTTAGGTCACAAATACGAATGCTTCCAACAAAATCTAAAATCTAGCAAACATAGCAACATTCAGTTAAAAGCATACGCACCAACAGAGCATTAATTGACATAATTATGTATAAAGTTCAAATGTGTAAACCTATAGATATATAACCATTCATGAGAGTGAACACGATTAGAGATGTATGAAGTTCAAATGCGTCAGCCTATACGGGATATATGGCATGCATTTCACTCATAGTTGTCTTAGACTAAACGAAAATGAGGAGTGTTTCACGGGTTATCCAAATGAGCCATCTTCCCCTTACCTTCCCACAATATATATGTAATTTTCTTAACCAAAAAAATCTTCTCACATGCGCGAAACTAAGCTCTGGATCTACTTTTAGTGCTATATTAAGATATAAAAGTATTCATGGCCAACCTTTCTTCATAAATATCAACGAGAGCATAATATTACAAAATCTTTATCTTGCACTCTTGGTTTATGGTATAGCATCGACTAATCCTATGTAAATCGTTGTGCATATACAATCTCTAGCAAGAGAGAATTAATCTTGTTACATATGTAGTTAAAAAAAATCTTGTTACATATGCATTAGATGATTAATCTTCTATTTATCTTCATAGTTTATTTGATAGAAGTTAAAAGACTCTAATGTATAGAAAAACGAGATCGGTCCTTATATTTATACTTTTAATAAAAGATTGCCATCTTTTGCTAATGTGTCGCTTTTACATTAATCCTTACAAATTATTTAATTGTTAATTCAAAATTATTTAATTGTTAATTCAATTATGTAAATATGGTAATTCATTAATTTAACTATACTATTAAAAGAATACATATTGTACATATGACATTCAATTAGGCCCTACACATATACTATTAAAAGAATACCTAATGTGTCGCTTCCACATTCAAAGAATTCCATTTCATTATCTATTTTCATTTAATTATAATTTGTTCCATTTTTATTTTTTACAATTTTGAACCAGAGTGATAAAATGAAAAATATATTGTTGGCGAGAATCAAACTTACTACCTTGATTTTAAAATGTTTGTGGCTTAACCAGCTCAACTAGGATGAATTGATGTTGACATTCTATTTTCCTTAATAGGTACACAATCTTCCATTTTGATTTCTTTAAAATACAAAATACATATATTCTTACTAATCTATATATTTTAGGAAAAAAAAATATGTTATGTGTTATTAATGTTTTTGAATGATTAACAATATCATTTTATTTAGAAAAAAAATTAAAGGATCCTTAATTCAATTGAATTCTCTATGTCTATCGCATTTCCATATTTCATTCGATTTAACCAATGTCGGGATTTTTATTATGAATAATATTTTGTTTTGTTTATTTTTTTTGTGTTCGGTTGATTTTTGGGGATTTTTAGGGATACATTTATAAGTCGGTTATTTTAGTACATATTGCTTCTATTATGTATATTTGTTATCAGTTTAATCAATGATAGATTATGTTAATCGATTGTAATTCGATTTTAGGGATTTATTTTTAGTTCAGGCCCTCAAGTGTTGTTAAAATGCTCTTATAATAACTCATTTTAATGTTCTTGCTGCATATATTCAATGATTTATGATTTATTCGAATTAAGATTTTAACTTGAAATTCAATTTATATTTATTTTCTCTTATTTTTTTTTCACATCATGATAACATTGTTTAGTCCATTAGTGTGCACCATTTATTTTGAATTAAGATTTTAACTTGAATGTTAATTTATATTTGTTTTTCTCTAATTTTTCTCACGTCATGATAACATTGTTTAGTCCATTCAAAAGGCACCATTTATTTTGATTTAAAAATTAAAATGTTTGAATTATACCAATTTCATAGAATTGATTATATGTTATGAGTTTTTTTTAACGTCATGTTCTGTAATGACGTATTAATAAGTTTTAATATTTGATTATTTATATTATTATATATTACATAATAGATATTGGAGATATCACCATAACAATTTATTCACTTTGCACCTTGTAACGTAGTGTATATTTGTTAAACTTATTATATGTTAGATTAACATCAACGGTATCAAATAGTATAGTATAAAACCAATATGATACCAACATTAAATTTTTACTTAGTTTGTATTTATATGTTGTTTTCTTTTAATAAAATCAACAACGTTAGAGTTATAATTTTAACTTCAAACAATGCAATTACCTATTAATTAATGTTCATTATGCAATTCACATATGCATATTTAACATTTTCTATATTTTTCATCCGTGTGTTACAGATGACACTAACATAGTACTATCTACTTGTCAATCTTTTAATAGTGCATATTTTTATTTCTTTACTATTAATAACGTACCATTAATTATAATTTTAGTAATTATAAATAAAATTAATTCATCACTGTTTAAACTAATTATTCAATTATTTAAATATGGTAATTCATTAATACTATCTATTTGTCAATCTTTAAATATTGATTTTTTAATTTCTTACTATTAATAACGTACGATTAGTTATAAGGGTTGTGTTATTTTACAGAAAGGGACAAAATGAGAAGAATTTTTGTAGTCACAAAAGAAATCCTTAAAAAATAATTAAAAAAATAATAACTCAAAATTTAATAAAAAAAACAAAAAAAGTAAAAAACACAAAAAATGTTTCCACCGTCTTCCTCGATCTAAAAAAAGGACACCATGTTGAAAAAACATATCATTGTGTATTTTATTTATTATCATGTCTTGTTTTTATTTTCGTCATTAATTGTGTATTTTTTTTCTATGGAATTGTGTCTTTTTTTTCTTGATATCGTGTTATACTATTTAACATTGTGTTATATTTTTTTCGGCATCGTGTTATATTTTGCGAACTTTGTTTTTTTATATATCATTTTGTTGTTTTGTTTATTTTCATCATTGTGCCTTTTTCTATGCATTGTGTTTTTTCGTCGTTTTTTTGGAACAGTGATAACGGGGGAAACATTTTAATTTTTCAAAATTTTTCATTTTTATTTATATTTTAAGTTATGATTTTTTTGATAGGTTTTTTTTTGCCACAAATTCTTTTAACACTTATTATTTTTGTCTCACATTGCATATTAATTTTCCCATAATTATAATATTAATAATTATAAATTAATAAATTCATTATTTCTTAAATTAACTAATTTTTGTTATTTATATTAAAAATAAATTATTTAAAATCAAGAAGTTAATTTTACTAAATTTTATATCTTACGCACCAAATAGTTTTACATTATTATTTTTAACTTTAGTATACACATATTTTTTATATAAGACACAATATACATGAATTTTGAAAACCTTTAATTTCCACATTTTTGTTCAATGCATATGCATGAAACTTTATAATATGCTTTTTTATAATATTTGGAATTAAGTATTAAAATTGATGTTTATGTTTAGTGAGAAAATCATAAATTGAAGAAATTGTTGGGAATACCAAAAGGGTAAAACTGGCTCCACCTCTTCGAATATACAGTCTCTAAATGTCTTGTGTTATTTTTATGTTTATTATTTTAATTAAAAAAATTTTTATATGTTATGTTTTTTTTGTTTATATGTTTCGTATTTTTAAAAAACCAATGTAATCTCAAAGGAATACAACAACATATAATATCAATTAACTATGTAATTGTTTATATTTAAATTGTTGTAAATGTACGGTGACTTTGTATTAACGGTGTATGATAAGTATATTGTTAAATTTGTATTGTAATTATTTATTAAATTTTTTTTTTATTAATTACCCATATAGTATATGAGTCTTAAGCTAGCGTGTGTGCGTGCACATTGATTACAAGAAATCAATTGTCCTTCACTATAAAAGAATAAATAATAAAGATTGATTCATAAACGTTGATCTAGAAGAACTGGTGTTATAATCCAACTGAGCTTGAAGTATTGTTGATAGCAAAGGACTATTGAAGAATTGATGCTAAATAATAAAGGTCTTGAAAAAACAAGTGATAAGTAGTTGTTATGTGATCTTCTCTAGTTTAGTTTGCTTTGTATTTTATCAGTAATTTTTGTTTAAGTTAGTTTATCAGTTGTTTGCAACGATTTCTATTAGATGTTGCTTTCAACTTTTAGCTCATTAGCACTTTCATTTTGTATAAATGATTAAGAGAGTCTCTTGATCATCAATACTTTTCATTGTAATTTCACATGCATCTAAGAAGTACCATATAGTACAATAAGAGAAAATGAGCTAAGGATGGGGCAAAGTAATCTATACCTGTAATCAATGTTGCAAAAGTCGCTAGGCGGTCCCTAGGCGACCGACCCCTTTGGAGGGAGTACTCTGAGTACTCGGGGAGTACTCGGAGAGTACCCAGACATGATAAATATAAAGGAAATTAATTTTTGGGTAATATATATATTTCAAATATCATTAGTTTACTAATATTTATAACAAATAAATGAATATCAATATAAATAAGAGAAATACATTTTTAAAAACTAAATTATTCTAAAAAAGGTTAATCATTAATAAAAAATTGATATTCGTTCTTTAATATTATAGAAATACGAATTATGTTGTATTTTTAAGTCAAGATAGACCCAACTTAACCGACTAGATGTGATTCTGGCTAATGTTGACCACATTTGACCAATTTTTAGTAACTAGGCGGATTTAAAGAAACTCCCCTCGACACCATACCTTGTAACGAGTACTCGAAGAGTACTCGGCCTTGTAGACATACTTTTACAACATTGCCTGTAATAGCGTATCCTGAATTATACCATAGTTACCAAATATTTAAGTTTATACATATATGACTACAATAGATTGGAGGTTGATATGCTAGCCAAATGATAACATATATGGTAAGAGTTCATACTTCCTAAACTGCAAGCCTCCGTATTACATTACATGGAATCCGTAATTACGATACTCTGTTCAGTTTGGTTTATATTTTAAGGGATTCGGTTTCGATTTTAAGTAATCAAAAGCCGTTACTAGATTATATAGTAGGCATATAGGATAGTGAAAAGTTAAAATACAAAGGGAGACAAAAATGAGAAGTGTGAGAAATACTTGTAGTCATGAAAAAAACCCCTTTAAAATCATAACTCAAAATATAAATAAAAAACTAAAATGTTTTCCCCGTAATTCCTGTTCCAAAAAAAAAAAACGAAAAGACACGATGACGAAAATTAACAAAAGACACAATTATAAGTAAAAAATGATACAATAGATCTCAAAATATTACACAATGTCGAACAAAATATAACACAATGTTAAGTAATATAACACAATATCAATAAAACGTGAATTGTATTTTAATAGTCTCAACTTAATGCAGTTGACACGCTCTGCTTGCGGTGCGCGCAAAAGTGAAATTGCATTAATTTTAACATTATTTTACTAATCTCGTGAAAATAACGTTAAAAGTGGCGGAAGGTTAATCAGACATCATGTGGGGACGCTGATAGCCGAAAGACAAGGGTACATGCACCAATCAGCGCGAAGTCCTGATGATTGAGTGATATGTGCCTTATGTCCAAGGCTTGATGCAAAACTTCTATCGAGCCGGGGGTCTTACTTGAAGCAGCCTCCCTATCCCTCTGGGGTAGAGGTACGGCTGTCTACATTTTACTATCCTCAGACCCTACCATAATTTTGCTATTGGTGGGATATACTGTGTACGATGATGATGTTGATGATGACCTTAATGCAGTTGACCATTAATAATTTCAACTTAGAAAATAGCTGTCATCGGTCTCAACTTTTACACCGTTTGTTTTCATTGGACCCCCGCCGTTAAGTTTTTTTCAAATTTCAAATTCATGTTTTAAGGCTTTTGTTTGGAATGAGGGCACGAGTCGATTAATGTAAAACTTACATCAAAATGGTGATCCAAACGATTAAAGGATGCTTCGATTACGGTGTGTAAACTTTTAATTAATAAAAATAAAGCTGTTTAGAGCACCGTTTCGAGGTAAGTTTTACATCAATCGATTTGTATCTTCATTCCGATCGAAAGCCCTAAAACATCAATTTGAAATTTGAAAAAACTTAACCCCGTTAAGTTTTTATTAACCTAGGTCCAATGAAAACAAATTGTGTAAAAGTTGGGACCAATGACAACTATCTTTTAAGTTGAAATTATTATCGGCCAACTGCATTAAGTTGAGATTCTTAAAATCCAATTCGCCATAAAAAAGACACAATGTTAAAGACAAAAAACACAATTAATGGCGAAAATAAAAAAAAACAATAATTTTTTCTTCAACATTGTGTTTTTTAGAACGAGGAAGACGGTGAAAACACTTTTGTGTTTTTGTTTTTTTCGTTTTTTTATTAATTTTTAGTTATAATTTTCATTATCTTTATTATTTTTAAAAAGTTCTTTTCTAATACAAATATTTCTCATCATTTTCATTTTTGGTAAACTTGGGATAATTCTTTAATTGCACATATTTAAATTTAAATTTAAATAACTAAGATAATAATTAATGAATATCCCCATGAATATTGCTTAGCCGTTTGAAAGAAGGTTTTAGGGTTTATTCCCCTCTAAAACCTCCATTGCAGTCATCTTCTAGATCAAACTCACATGGATATCACATTCCTTTTATGTAAAAATCATTAATGCATAGATACACAGAGATTGCATATATTTTCCTTAATTACATTTACTTTTTTATCATTAAGGTGTACATATTAAATACATACATACCTCTTAATCTTTCTCACTAATCCATTTAGGGTTTCATCATTTTTTGTTCTTGCCGCCGATTATTCTTCTAAAGTCACCAGCAAAGTTACTTGATTGTCAACTTTTTGCACAGGTTAGATTTTATTTTTTTACATCATTTTTTATGGGTTTTTAATTTTACCCCAAGTTATGATCCATGTAGTCTTGAATTTTAATCTTTTTGATTCATTTGCCTATGAAGGATCTTTGATCATCATCTCATTATCAGTTTAAGGTTTTTTTGGTAAAAACATTTCAGGGTATTTGATTTTAGGCCCAAATTTATAATTTTGAAAATTTTGTAAAAGTTTTGCATTCACAAAACTCTGAAAAAGATGATTTGATGAAATCATATTTGATATAAAAATATAAAAATATAAAAATGAAATCTTGAGTTTTTAAACTTTCTTGATTATTATGTACTCTGTTTCTTGATTATTGTACTGTTAATGTCTTGTTTTTTATTTATTTATTTTTTGTATGCATGCAGCAACTGTACTGATTCTAATTACAGTTCTTAGAAAATAATAAGTTAATCCCTATAATTTGTATGATTTGAGTTGAAAAGGTTTAATTTTTAGCAATTTATACCATGTAATTAACTTACATTGTGTGTGTTGTACTGTTTTTGATGTCTTTAACTGAATTTTGACCCAAAGTTTTGTAATTATTAACCAGATTCAGATTCTTTGACAATGATTCAACAAAATGAATCAAACTCCAAGTTTGAAGTCAACATGAACCCTGCAAAGTCAACATCTTTCCGCCCCGGTGGTCAAAGATCCACCTTCTCAAACCTCCCTGTGAATAGAGGAACCACTCACATATTCTACAAGACTAGAATATGCCAGAAGTTTCTAGAAGGAAACTGTCGTAATGGTGACGGCTGCACATTCGCTCATGGCCCTAATGATCTGCGTGAACCGCCGCCAAATTGGCAAGAACTTGTGAAAGATAATAATAATAACAATAATAATGGTAATAATAATAATAGAGGTGGGAACTGGAATGATGATCAGAAAATAATTCACCGAATGCGGATTTGTAGAAAGTTTGTTAACGGGGAAGAATGCCCGTATGGAGAAAAGTGTAATTTTCTCCATGAAAGTCCTGCGAAGTTCAAGGTTGAAGCAGGAATGGATAATGGAAGAGCAAGAGAGAGTTCTGTGATCAACATTCAAACTGCTGTTGACTATGGTAAAAGTAAAACCGAGGGCGGTCAAGATGCTTTTACCACTGTCAAGACTGATCAAGATGGCTCGCGAGTGAAGACGAATTTTTGGAAAACTCAAATTTGTGGCAAATGGGAAACTACTGGCCATTGCATATTTGCAGATAAATGTCACTTTGCTCATGGGCTTGCAGGTATAAATTCATTCAATTTGTGATATATGTGATAATAAAATGAAAAGTACTCTTGTGAAATATCATATACACCCTTGAAAACTAGTTAAAATGTCATATTTACCTATTTGACTATTTCAATTTTAAGTCTGATTTGGGTATATGATATTTTGCAAGATTATAAGTGTATGTATGTATGTGTGTGTATATATATATATATATATGAAATCTACTTTAGTTATATTAGCTTAAACGAACGGTACATATTAACTTGTTAATAAAGTCGAGCGTATATTTTCTTGGTTTAATGAAACAGATAAATCTCACAATTTAAGAAAATATCGTTGACAGGCAGAAGCGAAAATTTCAAGTTAAAAATGGGTAAATATGATATTTTTGAGTTGAAGAGAAATAAGGGTAAAGCTGCCATCTATTGACTTGTTTTAATGAAATGGATAACTATGATATCCCAACTAGTTTTTAATGGTATATTATATATATGATATATTTTAGTTTGAGTTTGGTATATATGATAGATATTTCACAAGTTTGTAAGAGTAGTAATGACAAATTCTGCAGTATTGCAGGAGTGTTTTTGTAGTTAATAAAGATGGGAACTTGATAGTTAACTTTCACTATATTTTCGGGTCCACATAAGTGTTTTCTTGTATATAAAGCTAGGAGCTTTTGGTCTTTTTTGATATAAAGATGGGAGCTTTTGGTCTTTTTTGATATAAAGATGTGAAAATACAATTATTACTTGATTTTTGAACAATTTTTCTTATTTTTGTTCATGTTAGAACACGCAACACACATGCACTTGTACATATCATGCAATTGCACATTATGATGCATCTTTGTAAGCGTCAATAACACTGTAATTGTTTTTGTCAGAGCTACACAATCCCGCTGGACATGCTAGCGGTTCGGTTGCAGCCCAAATGGTCAACTGTCCCACCACCGAACCATTGGCTACTGGTTCAGCAGCCACTGCGGTTCCTGTTGCACGGAAAGGTATTGGGAAAGGGTTCTTGAAATTAGCAAATAGGAAGCTGAGCGGTATCTATGGAGACTGGATCGGTGATGATGAAGATGATTTGAGTTAACTAGAGTTTAAAAGCCAGTGGAGGTAAAATAAATTGATCTTTTTTGGTATTGGATTTTATATGTTTTTTGGTTCTTATTCCAAATAAAACTCATTTGCATGTTGTTTTCCATTGGTTCTTGAATATTTTAGATAATTTTCTGCATGAATGAGTTGTGTGTGTGTTCTTATTGCTAATTTCACCTTCATCTCTATCACCAAATATCAACCAAATTGAATAAACTGTGTAACCCTAAAATAGGTGGATCGATATCTCAAGGCTTAGAATGAAATTTAATTTTGAAATTTAATTTTGAGCCTTATTTTCGTTAACTGCTAATTAGTTATCAACCATCCTACGATAACTATTTTCAGAAAATATATTAGAACCGTCTTGAGAATTCTTCAAAATATAATTGTTAAAAGGGTTTATGGTTTAATCGCAAATAATCACAAATCAAAATATATTACACGGGTCGTGTGCATTCATTTGACACAAGTCATGTGTGGTCCGAAAAGGAAAAACTTTGATAGTAGGATACATTTGACGTGTCGTCTCAATAACCTATGCGCTGTGTTATGTTGACATGCTTTATGTGCTTTTCACAAGATATATACTATATGCAACAATTAGTCATGCAATTCTCAAATGGGTCATATAAGTAATGTAGAAGGTGAAAAAAACATGGGTTTTATAGTTCTTTGTTTGGAAATTTTGACTTTCCGACTAAAAACTATATACCTTGTTTGATTGTTTATAAATCCAACTAGGAGCAGTTAATCTTGGAAATATATCAAAACAACAACAGATGATGGGCATGACCACGACATGATGAATTACGTCAATAATAATAGAGCGTGTTACAAGAGGTACTTAGGAGCGTGACCGTGTGAACTGAGCTGACCGTAAGTTATTGAAGATTAGTTTGCTAAAAGTTCAAATATAGCAAGAACTTATATGAGTTTGCATTTTTATTAAAGCACTTTAATGACTTGAACTCGAGCTTGAGTAGGCTCGCTAGCTTAAGCGAGTATATTATTATATAAGGAAACATATATTATATAATACTTGATGTTATGTAAAAGGAAACATATATTTTATATATTATGTTATATAAAAAAGTTATAATCATAAATATGTATAGCAAATTAAAATATAGATAAATAAAATAAGAAAATAATAAACAAGCTCAAGTGTTAGAAACATGACTCTGACGAGTAAGTTTAAGCTCTTTTAAGTTAAAAGAGTCAAGTTACAAACACACAAGATAAAGTTACTGATGATAACACAATGGACTTACTAAAGACATGATTACTAGACATTAAGCTTAAGGTAACAATAGTACATCATACTCTAAAATCCATTATTATGTGGAGATTTTTGGCGAGGTGACTTTCTAGCCATACACCGTGGATTAGTACATGACAACAATACGGCTAGTCACATTCTAGAAGCAACATTCGACCAAGACAATGACAACAAACAAATTGTCCATTGTTTTCGACATTTCGTGGTCCTTCACCTGAGTCCATGATGATAGCTAGCGTGCATTCCCACATTAAGTTCCTTGTTATACATGGGTAACGCCTATGTTAGATATTTATACATAATTTAATGCCCATGTGCTTTATGATGATACGGATAAATAGAACATGATTGTGCAACAACGATAAACAAATGGATTAAATTATGTGTAAAGATCATATGCGATGGTCTACCTCGCGTGACAACACTAAGATTGAGAATAGAGAACAATGATACAATTATCAAGATAATGTTACAAAGATGATACAATTAAGACGATATTATATATGGTAATTCCTTAAAGCATATTGAATAACATGATAGACACGACTTTAAGGGATTAAACGCTATGCCGAACTTGCTACTCTTGACGTGGCTATGATAAAATATTTATGAAAGGAATGATGTGCCGAAGCAAACGGTTTCATTGACTCAAATAACTAACACTTGCTAATTTCAAATTTTTACTTGGTCTATGCATATGTTGTGGAGGTTAGAGAAGAAGATTTATTATTTCAACCCCGCAATGTCAAAATACATCAGGTTCATGGCTTAGCAATGCTAGATATTTCCGTTTGTATGTATTTGAGCACATAGATGATGGTTAGATGTTTCCCGTATTTGTTTTAATATATTCGGGCTTTTAAAGAAAATCTAACTGCGGCTTTAAAAATTTAGGTTTATTAGTTGGAGAGTATCGTTAACGGGGAGACAACCTATTTGAAAACTCAATAACAACAAATCGGTATCCTTTCTTCATGGCCGACCATTGGAATTTTTGAAGAAAATTTGACCATTAATTAACTTAATTAATTGGTTCAATGATTGGTCAAGCCCCCAAAGCTTACCATATGACACATGTTTAAGTTTAACGTCATTGCAGAACAGAACTCATGCTTTCTTTGAATAAATAAATAAAAACCATTAACATATTCAATATTATTTATGACTTATACTTGCACATTCACATGAGTTCTATATTTTAACCGTTGGTATTAGCTTATTCATTTTAACTTTTAATAATAAATATGGCACCACAACCAGAACCATTTTGATAACCAATAACTCTTATACCAACTGATATGGATCGGATATCTGAAGTAAAAAATCGATGAATATGGAAGAACAAGAACTAATAAAGTTGTGTTTAATCAAAGAAAATAATCAACTTCAAATTTCAAATCAAAAGTATTTATATAAGTGTTTCAAGTTTCAACAAACTTGGTGATAAAGATAAAAACTAAAAAGATAAAACATCAAAGAAACGATAACTTAAGCAAATAAAACTATATACTTAAAGAACATTTGAATTCAAATTATAGTGACAAGTGTTCACTCCTAACTTCACGCAATCGGATAGGTGAGCGGATCCGATTCTAGATTTGGATTGAGTTGTGATCTCGGTCATAAGTATCTGCACCAATTACCCTCATAAAAATGGCAAGCGTTGAAATCCTGCAATGTGCATATTAGGTAATTTAGTTAATATGATATAAATTATATATCGGTATATCAAACAATTTATGCACCCCTCTTATCTTATCAACTTCTATTTTGTGTATCGACATATAGATCCGTTTTGAGAAATCTTCAAAATAAATTGAATATCGTTGTTAAAAGGGTTTACTAATACGGGTTTAACGGTTTAAAGGTTTAATCGCAACTAATCACAATGAAAATGTTGGATTAATTTCTATTCCGGGTCACAAGTCGGTGAACCGGGCCTAAGAGGTTTTAACAAGTCGGTTAAAGTCTAAGGGGTATTATGAAACATTCCATATGCTTGGTAGCCAAGTTCACCTTGTTGGCCAAGTTGACCTTGTTGCCCAAGTTCACCTTGGTGGCCAAGTTGAGTGGTGACCACATATTATGCTTGGTGACCAAGTTGGGTTACTAGTATAAATAGATGTACAAAGTTAGTGCTAGATACAACACAACAACAACACAACAAACACAACAATCACTACCAAAGATATTGTAATCATTTTTTTGAGTTATATTTTCTGGTTAAAATATAAGTCGGTTATTTATAAGTTGTGCGTTAATTATCGTTTATCATTCTTGAATTGGTATCAGATCTCGGTTCAAGAACGCGATAATTAACGGCCAACAAAGAAGGTGTCTCGATCGAACAAGTTGGTTTGATTTCCTGAAGAAGTTGTTGTCGTGGTTGATTGAACAAGTTGGTTTGATCTCCCAAAGAAGTTGTTGTCATTGTCGATAGCATAGTTCGTTCAGTTGTTACTTTATTCAAACAAGTTGGGTTTGAGTAGCCATGGGTGACACGACTCCACCGCCACCGCCAAAGAAAAGTGAACGGGCCATCTTCCGTTCAATGTCCAATGTTAACTACAACGAACTATACCGTGTGGGCTATGAGGATGAAAGTAGTCCTAAGAGTTCACAATGTTTGGGACACCATCAACTCGGGTGTCCCCAATGAAGACAAAAATGACATGGCTATGGCCTTGTTGTTTCAATCCATACCCGAAACCTTGATCATGCAAATTGGAGATCAAGAAACTGCTAAAGCCATGTGGGATTTGATTAAAACCCGACACTTAGCTGCCGAACGGGTTAGAGAAGCACGTCTCCAAACCTTGTCAATGGAATTTGACAATATGAAGATGAACGAGTCAGATTCCATAGATAACTTTGTGAGCAAGTTATCGAGCATTGCCTCGAAATCAGCGGCTCTCGGCGAAGTTATAGATGAAGCAAGGTTGGTAAAGAAGTTTCTCAAAAGTCTCCCAAGATCGAAGTATATTCAAATGGTTGCTTCGCTTGAGCAAATGTTGGATCTCAATAAAACGGGATTTGAAGATGTTGTAGGCCGACTCCGAGCCTATGAGGAGCGAATCCGAGAAGAAGAAATTCAAGGGGGTGACCAAGGTAAACTTTTATTCGGTAAATGATTCATCAAGTCATAGAAGTTTTGAATCTAATGGGGGACGAGGACGAGGAGGTCGAGGTCGCGGTCGAGGCCGTTTCAATGGCCAATACCGAACCCCTAGTACCGAACAAGGGTCATCAAGTCGGGGAAAAGTAAGGGTGAAGAAATATCGGTCAAAGATTTTATGTTACCGATGTGACCAGTGTGGTCACTTTGCATCTGGTTGCCCGAACCGAGTTCAAAAGGGTCAAGAAGCAAACAAAACTGAAGCCCGTGAAATTTTTGATGATGCGGCGTATATGCATCAAGTTGTGTTCTTAAATGAACAAAACCTAATACCAAAGAAATACGAGACCAAGCGGGTCGAAGATGATGTATGGTATTTGGATAATGGGGCAAGTAATCATATGACGGGAAACCGGTCGTATTTTTTAGAGTTATACGAGAACATAACCGGGAGGGTTAAGTTCGGAGATGGGTCATTTGTTCAAATCAAGGGAAAAGGCTCAATTCTTTTCCAAGGAAAATCGGGTGACCAAGACTTGCTAACCGAGATTTATTATATTCCGGAGTTAAGAAATAATATAATAAGTCTCGGTCAAGCAACGGAGTCCGGATGTGAAATTCGGATGAAACACGATCTTCTGATCATGTACGATGAGAACGGGAGGTTACTCATGAAGGTCAAGAGATCCGAAAACCGACTCTATAAAATATGAATGAAAATTGGAGCTCCCGTGTGTTTGCAATCAAAGATTTGGGTGCATGGCGCATGCTAAAGTTGATAGTGTACATCTAAAGAAACTTGATGATAGTTCAAGACAACTCGTTTATCTCGGGTCGGAGACGGGTTCAAAAGCATACCGTCTCTTCGATCCGAACACCCGGAAAATTGTTGTTAGTCGGGACGTTGTGTTTAACGAAAACAAAGGGTGGAATTGGGTAAAGAAAGTCGAGAAGAATGACTATGAGCCGGGTATGTTTTCTATTGTTGGGGGGGGGGGGGTGCGGTTGACAATGGATCTGGTCAAATCAAACCCACTATTGAAGAAACGTCTAGAAGCAACCCGGGTAGCCCAAGCTCTGAACCTACATCATCGGTTCAACCCGAGTCCAACGACTCAGCCGAACCAAGTCATATAGGGCCTAATTCCTCAACCCGCTCTCAAGTTCAGTCGACGAGTAATGGGTCACAGGTCCATTCGGGTGAAAATGAGGCCCAAACAGGTCTATGACGTTCAACCCGAGTCTCAGTTTTACCAAGAAGATTACAAGAAGATTATGTGTTACATATTGACTCTGACTATGAGCAATTGCTTCTTACAGCAAGTGGTGAACCGAGTAGCTATTTTGAGGCTAAGTCGAACCAAGAATGGGTTCGTGCTATGAATACCGAGATCGATTCGATAAACAAGAATGAAACATGGAGGTTAGTCGAACTTCCAAAGGGTGCAATATGTATCGGGTTGAAGTGGGTGTTCAAAATCAAACGAAATGCGGATGGAACGATAAATAAGTACAAAGCTCGGTTGGTTGCAAAGGGTTACGTGCAACAACCCGGGATTGACTTTGATGATGTTTTCGCTCCGGTAGCCCGAATCGAGACCGTTCGGCTACTAATCGCATTTGCTGCATCTAACGGGTGGGAAATCCACCATCTTGATGTAAAAACGGCATTTTTATGTGGTGAATTGAAAGAAGTTGTGTTCGTTTCACAACCCGAAAGATACGAGAAAAAAAGCGAGGAGGCAAAAGTTTACAAGTTGTCAAAGGCCTTGTACGGGTTAAGGCAAGCTCCCCGAGCTTGGAACACAAAGCTCGATAACATCCTACGAGACATGAAATTTCAAAAATGTTCCAAGGAACAATCGGTTTACCGAAAGATGGATGGGAAACATTTTTTGATCGTAGCCGTGTATGTGGATGATTTATTTGTGACAGGTAAAGCTCGAGTATAATTTTCGATTTCAAAAAGGGTATGGCGACCAAGTTTGAGATGTCGGATCTCGGGAAATTGACCTACTATCTCGGAATCGAAGTAGTCCAACAAGAGGACGGGATAGTAATTACACAAGAAGGATACGCCAAAAGGATTCTAAAGGAGACGGGTATACAAAACTTTAATCCGTCTCAAGTCCCGATGGATCATGGTGTGAAATACTCAAAAGCCGAGAATGAAGTCGAACTCGATGCAACCGAGTATCGAAAGGTAGTGGGTTGCTTACGGTATTTATTACACACTCGTCCGGATATGGCATACTCTGTGGGTATTGTTAGTAGATATATGCAAAGCCCACGAGAATCTCATGGTATGGCAATACGACACCTATTGAGATATTTGAAGAAAACGACGAGTTACAGGATCAAGTACGGGAAGAACGGGTCTAAACGACTTGTAGGTTATAGTGATAGTAGTCACAATATAGATGAGGATGATAGTAGAAGTACCACTGGCCACGTGTTTTATTACGGGCAATCTTCAATTACATGGTGCTCACAAAAGCAAGCGACAGTTGCACTCTCATCGTGTGAAGCCGAGTACATGGCGGCTTCAACAACTGCATGTCAAGCTGTATGGCTCCGAGAGTTGTTGAGCGAGTTGACTGGAGAAGCATTGCAGAAAGTTGTGTTGAAAGTTGATAACTCGTCCGCAATAGCCCTTGTGAAAAATCCGGTTTTTCACAACCGAACAAAGCATATAAAGTCTCGCTTTCATTTTATCCGAGATTGCTACAACGACGGCGAGGTAGATGTTGAGCACATTAGCGGGAAAGAGCAACGGGCTGATATCCTCACTAAAGCACTCGCAAGAATCAAGTTCACGGAGATGCGCGAGTTACTTGGAGTTAAAGACCTTACTAATCCGAATCAGAAATTAGGGGGAGTGAATGTTGGATTAATTTCTATTCCGGGTCACAAGTCGGTGAACCGGGCCTAAGAGGTTTTAACAAGTCGGTTAAAGTCTAAGGGGTATTATGAAACATTCCATATGCTTGGTGGCCAAGTTCACCTTGTTGGCCAAGTTGACCTTGTTGCCCAAGTTCACCTTGGTGGCCAAGTTGAGTGGTGACCACATATTATGCTTGGTGACCAAGTTGGGTTACTAGTATAAATAGATGTACAAAGTTAGTGTTATATACAACACAACAACAACACAACAAACACAACAATCACCACCAAAGATATTGTAATCATTTTTTTTGAGTTATATTTTCTGGTTATAATATAAGTCGGTTATTTATAAGTTGTGCGTTAATCATCGTTTATCATTCTTGAGAAAATATATTACACGGGTCGTGTGCGCGCATTCAGTTAACACCAGTCATGTGTGGTCCGAAAAGGGAAACTTTGATAGTAGGATACATTTGACATGTGGTCTCAATAACCTATGTGTTGTGTTATGTTGACATGCTTTACGCGTTTTCACAAGATATGCATATTATATACAACTCATGCAATTCTCAAATGGGTCATATAAGTCACGTAGAAGGTAAAAAAAAGCATGGGTTTTATAGTTCTTTATTTGGAAATTTTGACTTTCCGACTAAAAACTACATACCTTGTTTGATTGTTTATGAATCCAACTAGGTTCACGTAGACACACATTTTAATGCATATATATGCTTATGAGTTATGACGTATGATGGAAATACATCAAAACAACAATAGACGATGGACATGACCACGACATGAATTACGCCAATACAAAAAGAATGTCTTACAAGATATACTTAAGATTGTGACTGTGTTACAAACTTACAAGATAAGCTTAAGTAATAATTTAAAAACTTACAAGATAAGCTTAAAGTAGCAATTGCACATCATACTCTAAACACCATTATTATGTGAAGGTTTTTGGTGTGGTGATTTTTGAGCCATACACCGTGGATTAGTACATGACAACAATACGGCTAGTCGGCTAGTCACATTCTAGAAGCGTTATTCGACCAAGACAATGACAACAAATAAACAAATTGTTCACTGTTTTCGACTTTTCATTGTCCTTCACCCGAGTCAATGATGATAGCTAGCGTGCATTCTCACATTAAATTCCTTGTTATACATGAGTAACATCTGTGTTAGATATTTATACATGATTTAATGTCACATGCTTTATGATGACACGACAAATATAACATGATTATACAATAAAGATAACCAAATGAGTTGAATTATGTGTAAAGAATACGAGAACAATGATACAAGATACTTGATGTTAGAAAGATGATACGATTAAGGCGATACTAAAAAACAAAAATATGGTAATTCCTCAATGCATAATGAATAACATGATAGACACGACTTTGGCTTAAACACTATGCCGAACTTGCTACTTTGGTGTGGCTATGATAGAATATTTATGAAAGGAATGATATGCTGAAGCAAATGATTTTATTGACTCAAATAACTAACACTTGCTTATATCCAATTCCTACTTGTTCTATGCATATGTTGTGAAGGTTAGAGAAGAAGATTTATGATTTAAATCCCACAGTGTCAAAATATATTATATGGCTTAGCAACATCAGATGTTTCCGTTTCTATTCATTTGGGCTCAATTCATAGCTGATGGTTAGATGTTTCCCGTTTTTGTTTTAATATATTCGATCTTTCAAATAAAATTTAACCACAATTTTAATAATTTAGGTTGGTTAGTTGGAGAGTATCGTTAATAGGAGACAAACCATTTGTAAATGGAATGACAACAAATTTGGTATCCTTTCTTCAAGGCCGACTATTCCATTGGAATTTCGAAGAAAATTTGACCATTAATTATGTTAATTAATTGTTTTAAACTTTTAATGATTGGTCAAGCCCCCAAAGCTTACCACATGACACATTTTTTAGTTTAACGCCATTGCAGGGCAGATCTCATGCTTTCTTTGAATAAATAAATAAAAAACAATTAACAAATTCAATATTATTTATGACTTATACAATACTTCTACATTCACATGAATTCTATATTTTAACCGTTTTGACCGTTGGTATTAACTTATTTATTTTAATATTTAATAATAAAACATAGCACAACAACCAAAGTCATTTTGATAATCAATTAACTCTAATACCAACTTATATAGGTCCAATATGAGAAGTAGAGATCGATGAACATGGAAGAACAAGAACAAACAACAATTGTGTTTAATCAAAGAAAATAATCAACTTCTACTTTCAAATCAAAAGTATCTATATGAGTGTTTCAACAAATTTAGTGATAAAGATAAAAACTGAAAAGATAAAACACAAGAAACGTTAAATAAAACGATATAATTAAGAACGTTTGAATTTAAATTCTAGTGGCAAGTCTTCGCTCCTAACTTCACGCAACCAGATATGTGAGCGGATCTGTTTCTAGATCTAAATCGAGTTCGTAAGCTGAGTTGTAAGTATGTGTACCAATTCCCACATCAAAATGGCAAGCGTTCGAATCATACAAAGTGCATATACGTAATTTAGCTAATATGATATAAATTAGACATCGATATATCAAAATAATCTACAGTTATACACCCCTCTTATCATATCAATCATTTTATTTTGGGTATCGACATATAGATATTCTACACGAGTGTTTAATCAAGATACTTCCTTTTATAGGACCGCTTAACCGATGACGACCGAGCGTATGTATATACCCAGAAATAATAATAAAATAAATTAATAGAGATTAGATTAGTAAGCATAACATAACTATTTATTTGAGAATTACGTTGTCCTTCCCCAAATATAAGGGCATCTCCAATGTTATAAAGAGGTTTGATACATAAACCATTTATCTTTCTCATACTCACCCACTGACCCCACACAAACCCACATTCTCTCCCCCTTCTCCTCTCTTTTTCTTCAAAGAACTGTATCGGAATTTCAATACAATTCCTTCAATCTCTCCTACACTTGACACGTCTCTCCTTCACCTAAATCTTCTCTTTCCTTCAAACAGGACAAGCTATGCTCTAACATGAATTACTATTCAATTCAATGACATGTGCCTGCCCCACACATTCAAGCATTGACACCTATGCCAAAATCCAATCAACGCTCCAAATTAGCCTCTGCAGATGGGCCCCACTCTTCAAACTTTTAAACAGAGTGTTGAATATCTTGGCATTCCTCCTTTGACTTCTTCTCCCTGCTACACAACGAACTTTCAACCGACCTCCATCTTTTATTAAATAAATAAAAAAATTTACACATAATAATATTAATAAAAATAAAATCCATTAAGTGCCACAATTACATTACAATTTACAATTACATAATATGAAAATGACCTCAAGAGTTAGGACAATCTTGTAATTTCAACACCACCCCACCCCACCCCACCCCACTGGATTTCATCTTTCCACCATTACATATACCCTCACAAACTCATTTTTAGAGAGAGAAATCTAAAGCTAGAGAGAGATGGAGGCTTTACCAAGGTCAGAGATATCATTTAGAAGATCAGGCTCTTCTGGGCTTGTCTGGGATGATAAACTGCTTTCAGGAGAGCTTAAACCAACAAAGCCAAAGGATGAAAATGACAAGGACAAAACTCATGAGCCACAGAGATCAGAACCAAGACCTTACAAATCTGTTGAAGTTGAAGCCACTGTTGACCCTCCATCTCCTAAGGTCTCTGGCTGTTGTGCCATGTTTGGAAAGCCTGTTAAATCCAACAAAAACACACCCAACAAACACAAATCTAAACCCACCCATAAATCTTGAATCTTGGAAATCTTGAATATTCATGTGGGTGAGTTTGATTCTATCTTGTTCTTTGTTGGGTGTTTGTGGATCAGTCTTTGTTTTCCTTTTTTTATACTTTTGGGTTTAGTTTCATGGGATACATCTCTATATCTATATATGCATACAAAGATATTATTGGAGCATGGGAAACTCTAGTTTTGTGTTCTTGGGATGGTGTCTTATGTAGGATTATAGTTTCTTGTGTTCTTTCTTGTTGTAATTGTTTGTGTATACAATTCTTTCTTCTCTCCATATTATGAGTGTGTCTTGTATAGAGAAGCCCCAAATTTATGTTCATGCATTGAGGGTTGTATTTTGGAATGGATCACAATCACAAGGATTGGTATTATGAGTTGTGTTGAAAGAATTTGTGGATGAATCATCAAGATCTTTATTTTTGGCTTTGGTTATTCACACATCCTTTGACTTATTCAAACATCCTTGAAACACATACGATCGTATGAGTCCTATACGATCGTATAGGACTTCAGCTTTTGTCAGATTCTCGCAGGCTTTGTCTGCTATCCAGAAACATTCCATACGATAGTATGGATACTATACGATCGTATGACTTGTTTTTTAATTTTTTTTTGTAACAATTTGCAACTTTTTAAAGAAGTTTTATATATTTGTTACAAACATATATATTAAATTTTCAAATTCAGTATGGCATATCGACATAAAGTTTTATAATGTATAACTAGTTATTTATCCTGTTCGTTCGGCGCGAGACACGTATATTTAGAGGAAAAATATGTAGCATAAACCCAATTTTCTAGATGAATACTATACCAATTCATACACAACATTCTTGGTGTAACTTTCTTGATATGATAAATAAATAGAATAACAAGATACAAATATGCAAAAGAAAATATCAAATAACATCATAACTAAACTTCAAACATCCCTAATACATTAAAAAGAAATATCCCAAAAAAATAATAAAACTCTTATCCATGTATTTCACGTTTGGTTTTAACATGCACGGTTAAGTCATTCAATTTTTGTTTATTTTTTTGTTTCCATATGATCGTATGGGAGTCATACGATACAGTCAAACTTCGTACACTACGTCTGCATGTGTACTTTTTTTGTTTTTTTATTCCATTAGGTCCTATACGATCGTATAAAGGGTGTGTAAGTTTCTAAAAGGGATGTATGAATAACATGACCCTTATTTTTTCATACTTTACTTTGTGGGTGTGTCAAAACTCAAAAGGTTTGATGTGCAAAGAATCCCAAAGTACGATCTTGAATGTTTCCAATAAGTACCTTGATGCATTAAAGGATTGTACTTTGATGCATTATGGAGTTGTACCATCAATGAAATCAGTGGCAATTATAAGATAGGCATCTTCTTGTTCTTGGTGTATTTTCTTGACAAAAACCAATCATGGTACAGCTTTTTGGGCACAAGGTACTGTTTTTTGTTGCATAATGTTGTAATTTTGATAAAAGACAATAGAGGTTTCAAAAGAGATGGCTCCTTTGGAAATTTAATTATTATTTAAATGTCAATTGCATGTGATGTGATGGTGGCGTGGTTAATTTATATTTTTCTTAAGTATTTATATCATGCCACAATTATATGGGTGTTGATTGCACCATCCTCATATGGCTATGATGGCATCCACATATGCCCATTCCTTTATTTTATTAATTAAATTCTTTTACTCAATTCGGCCAGTAGACACCTCTAGTTGGTGATAGACTATTACAAATAAAAAATGTAATTGCTTTATTAATATCTTAGATGTTTAAATGTACAGCTGACGTGAATTACAACACGTGTCGTCCAATCAGTAAATGATAAGTTTTTTTTGGGTATAATAATGTTGTAGTTTTTTTTGCCATGTCACTATTTTTTATTATTAAATTAAACAATACAAAAACCAGTAAGTTATTAAAATTTATTAAATTAATTAAATAAAAAAATAAATTATAATCAAAATAGAAAACACACAAAAAATAAAAAGAATATATATATATATAGACATACGAATCTATTTGTTATCTTCGTCTTCGTCCTCTTTGTCTTCATCTTCGTCTTCGTTCTCCTCGTCTTCGTCCCCATCCTCCTTCTCGTCTTCGTCCTCGTCTTCGACTTTAACAGGACGATTATCCAAACGTGTTGAACTAAATCCGCCTTAAGTTGGTTATGTATCTCACTTGATGTGAGCTCGTGAATGTTTTGCGTTCGTTGCTCTTCGGTTGGTTCAGGGAATTGTTCTGGAACGATCCCTGGTATGTAGTGTTGGCATATTGCTCTGCCCTTGTCTTCTAAAATCATATTATGCAATATGATATACGTATACATGGCATCGCTCAATTTTGCCATTGACCATACACGACATGAGTTTTTCACATAATGCCAACGTTTTTTTAGAACCCCGAAACACCTCTCGATATCCTTTCGCGCGGACTCTTGCTTCTTCTTAAAGTATTCTCTTTTTTCTTCGATCGGGTCTTGAAACATTTTGACGATGATCGAGTACTCCGGATATATCTCATCTCCCAAATAGTATCTGTGACGATAGCAGATACCGTTGGCATAAAACGGTAAGACCGGTATGCTACGGCTGATGTAATACTCTGACACGGGCGACGCGTTGAGAAAATTTATTTCGTTGTTGGACCCGACAGAGCCAAAGTAGGCCGACCAAATCCAAAGGAAGTGTGAACAAATGGCTTGAAGACTAACCATTGGTACTTCATAGTCACCACAAGTGCATTGACCTCGCTATGCGGTTGGACAGTTGGCTCACTCCCAATACATGCAATCTATACTCCCAATCATGCCGGGAAAAGAATGTTTGCTTTCGTGCACATCGTATATGCGAGTTAGGTCGTTTGAAGT
>NW_027503046.1:0-22353 GCF_021521415.1 Bidens hawaiensis | reverse complement strand
GAATGGTTAAGAGTTGTAAGATAGAGTTGGAAGGACACGAATTCCCTGTTAACCTATACGTGATGACCTTAGGAGGATTCGATGTAGTATTGGGGATGGATTGGCTGTCTGAATTTGAGGCTCAGATAGTGTGTAAGAGTAGATTGGTAAGACTAAAGTCTTCGGATGGCGCTACAGTTACGGTCTACGGTGATAAAAGAAAGTTTAGGGCTTAACGGCATTTTGATAATCAAGGCCGAAGGTATGTTAAGGCGAGGGTGCAGTGCCTACCTGGCGTATGTTGTCAAAGCCACGGCCTAGACGAAAGAAGTGAAAGACGTTTCGGTAGTATCTGACTACCCAGAAGTGTTTCCTGAGGACCTTCCGGGATTGCTGCCGGAACAAGAAGTAGAATTCCAGATAGAATTGATACCAGGAGCACAGCCCGTTGCGAAAGCACCTTACCGTTTGGCACCATCTGAGATGAAGGAATTGATGTCCCAACTGCAAGAACTCCTCAAGAAAGGTTTCATAAGGCCGAGTGTTTCCCCATGAGGCGCACCGGTGTTATTTGTTAAGAAGAAAGATGGAAGCATGAGAATGTGTATTGACTACAGGGAGTTGAATAAACTTATGTTAAAGAATAGATATTCGTTGCCAGGGATTGATAATTTGTTTGATCAGCTACAAGGTGCAAGCTGGTTCTCGCGAATAGATCTCAAATCAGGTTATCATCAGCTGAAGGTGAAAGAGGCAGACATCCCCAAGACAGCGTTTCAGATGTGGTACAGACACTACGAGTTCCTCGTGATGTCATTTGGTCTAACTAATGCTCCCGCAGCATTTATGGACATTATGAATAGGGTATGCCGTCCGATGTTAGACAAGACGGTTATCATTTTCATTGACGAATTATGAATTTATTCAAAGAGCGAGTCCGACCATGCTGAGCACCTGAGGGATGTATTAGAAGTTTTGAAGAAGGAGAAATTGTATGCAAAGTTATCGAAGTGTGCATTTTGGCTGCAAGAGGTACAGTTTTTAGGTCACATAATCAATCCCAAGGGAATTACTGTGGACCCAGTTAAGATAGAAGCGATAAAAAATTGGAAAACTCCGCGAAACCCGACCGATATACGCAGTTTCCAAGGGTTAGCTAGCTATTACATGAGATTCATTCCGGGCTTCTCCAAGATAGCCGCACCATTGACCGGCATGACCCGGAAGACTATAGTATTCAGTTGGGGTAAGAATCAGGAAGAAGCGTTCGAAGAATTGAAGAGAAGACTCACTCAGGCTCCAATCCTTGTTCTGCCTGATAGTGAAGAAGATTTGGTAGTCTGTACTGATGCTTCGTAGCAAGGGTTAGGTTGCGTGTTGATGCAATGGGAGAAGGTCATAGCCTATGCGTCTAGATAGTTGAAAGTTCACGAAAGCACATACCCGACAAATGACCTGGAGTTAGCAGCTGTGGTGCATGCTCTCAAGATTTGGAGGCACTACTTGTATGGTACCAAGTGTACTATATATACAGATCACAAGAGTCTAAAGTACTTCTTCGAGCAGAAAGAGTTGCATATGAGGCAAAGAAGGTGGTTAGAACTGATTAAGGACTATGACTGTGATATCAAGTATTACCCGGGGAAGGCTAATGTAGTTGCTAACGCCTTGAGCCGGAAGAACGCAGAAGTCGTCGCGACAGTAAAGTCTTATAAGTTGATAATCAACTCAGATATCTTTGAAGAGATCAGCAAGGTGCAGTCAGAAGTGTTGGTAAATGAAGGGTTGATGAAGAAAGAGAGGATTTTTGGGCAGCAAAACGAGTTGATAGACAATACTCATGGCGTAAAGACCAGGGTGGACAGGATGTGGATTCCACGTCATGGGAATCTTAGGGATCGAGTCCTAGACGAAGCCCATAAGTCTCGATACTCGATCCATCCAGGATCTACCAAGAGTTGTAGAAAGACTACTGGTGGCCGGGTATGAAGAACGAAGTAGTATATTATGTTAGTAAGTGCTTGACTTGTTTGCAGGTCAAGGCAGAGCACCAGAAACCGTATGGAAAGATACAGCCTTTGGAGATACCCGATGGAAATGGGAACACATCACAATGGATTTTGTAACTAAGCTTCCGCGTACAGCTAAGAACCATGATACCATATGGGTGATTGTGGATCGTTTGACTAAGAGTGCTCACTTTCTACCAATACGAGAGGCTGTCTCGTCAGAAGCGTTAGCAAATATGTTCGTTAAGGAAGTTGTGGCGAAGCATGGAGTGCCGTTGTCGATCGTGTCTGATAGAGATACCCGCTTTACTTCAAGATTTTAGAAGAAGTTCCATGAAGCCATGGGGACAAGACTGAACATTAGCATGGCGTATCATTCTCAAACAGATGGACAGTCCGAAACGACTATCCAAACCCTTTCGGATATGCTATGTGCTTGTGTGCTATACTTTGGAGGAAGCTAGGATGATCATTTGCACTTGGCCGAATTCTCTTATAACAACAACAGTTATCATTCTAGTATTGGAGGAAAATTTCAGGTTTCGGTTATTCATTTGTTATTTGTTTTAATAAGAAATGAAAATAAACAAACTATTTACCTTATAGATTTGATTAGATCTTGAATGTTTGGACAAATGAAATTGGATATTAGGACTGATCATGTACAAGAGATTTGTGTGTGCGTATAGGTATGTGTGACAATGATTGGGGAATGATAATGGTGAAATGATGAGGATAAGGATTAAATTAGGGTTTAAGGGTTTAAATAGGCAAAGCCCAAAGGCTTTTAGGCCCAAATCACTCTCAAGTCCATTACCTCTCTTAATATTATCAATACTATACATATTATTTAATTAATTTAATCGACGCCTCTCGATACGACAACTAACATAAAACCCGAAATATTTTATTTATTTATTGAAACTATGGCGTTACAAGTCTCTCCCCCTTAAAAAGGTTTCGCCCCCGAAACCTATCTGTTACATAAACAACTGTGGGTAGAACTTACGCATCTCTTCCTCTAGTACCCATGTTGCATTGGATCCCTTGCGATGTTTCCAAATCACCTTAACTAAGGGGATAGCCTTTTGACGAAGTTGCTTATCCTTACGGTCAATAATCTCGACTGGCTGCTCGATGTAATTCGATTGCTCATCTACCTCTATGTCCATCAACGGCACGTGAGACGTTTCATCTGCAATACACTTCCTTAAGTGAGAAACGTGAAAGGTAAAGTGAATCCCTTCCAATTCCTCGGGTAGATCGAGCTTATACACCACTTTTCCTATACGAGCTATGATTTTAAAAGGTCCAAGATACTACTTTGCTTCCCTCTCTTCCTAAAGCGAATGATACCTTTTCACATCAAGACCTTAAGCATCACGTTGTCTCCAACGTTAAACTCGATTGGTCGTAGTCGCTTATCGGCGTAAGACATTAGACGGTCTTGAGCAACTTTCATTCTTGCTTTGATTTGATCAAACCTCGAGGAGGTTTCTTGCACAACTTCCAAACTACCGATTTGTTTCTGACCAATCTCTCCCCAGCATACGAGAGTTTTGCAACGTCTACTATACAACATTTCGAAAGGAGGCATACCAATACTCGAATGGTAGCTGTTGTTGTAAGAGAACTCTGCTAAATGAAGATGATCATCCCAACTTCCTCCAAAATCTAACACGCATGCATGTAGCATATCCTCAAGGGTTTGGATAGTCCGTTCAGACTTCCCATCTGTTTGAGGATGATACGCCGTACTGATGTTTAGCGTCGTTCCCATTACTTCATGGAACCTCTTCCATAATTGGAATGTAAAACGGGTATCTCTGTTGGATACGATCGACAATGGCACTCCATACTTCGTTACGACTTGTTTAATAAACACATTGGCTAATGTTTCTGACGAGATAGCTTCTTGTATAGCCAAAAAATGAGCACTTTGGTCAAACGGTCCATAATCACCCAGATGGTATCGTGATTCTTAGCTGTACATGGTAGCTTAGTTATGAAATCAATAGTGATGTGTTCCCATTTCCACTCGGGTATTTCTAGAGGCTGTAGCTTCCCATATGGTTTTTGGTGTTCTGCTTTAACTTGTAAGCAAGTCAAGCACTTGCTGACGTAATCAACTACTTCATTCTTCATACCTGGCCACCAATGGTGTTTCTTCAAGTCTTAATACATTTTGTTCGATCCTAGATGAATCGAGTATCGAGATTTATGAGCCTCGTCTAGGATTCGACTCCTGAGATTCCCATGAAGTGGGATCCACATTCGATCGAATCTAATCTTTACACCTTGTGTATTATCAATCAACTCAGTCAGTTGCCCATAAGTCCTCTCTTTCTTCATTAACCCTTCATCTGCAAGTACTTATGTCTGAACCTTGTTGATTTCTGTAAAGAGATCTGTGTTGACAATCAGCTTCTAAGACTTCACGGTCGCTATCACTTCTTCATTCTTCCGACTTAATGCTTAATTTCACAGTCGTAGTCTTTAATCAACTCTAGTCATCTTCTTTGTCTCATATTCAACTCTTTCTGCTCGAAGAAGTATTTCAAACTCTTGTGATCCGTATAGATAGTACACTTAGTACCATACAGGTAATGTCTCCAAATCTTAAGAGCATGCACTACAGCTGCATCCTTCTTACTCTCGATATTGCAGTCACCGAGTGGTGTTCATGAGTGTTAGCTGCTCAAGGTAGCTTATCCATGAAGCCCCCGATGATATGCTCTTGTCATGACTTAACAAATCTCGTCTCATATTGGGAGAAGTTGACACATACTATTCTAAAGCTACTATTTATTTTAACTTATCAAGTCGCGCCTCACATGACTGCCATCCACACAAGCATTCATAACGTAATTCAATCCATAACGTCATATAGTCTAAATTTAAGTTTAAACAATACATATAAAATCCTTAATAGTCATACATGACTTTAAAACTTAAAAAAATAACTCATCCTTCTTAAATGCTCCTTCATGTAACTTTTCCATAGACAGGTAACTCTAAGTCTGCACCTTCTTTTCTGCTTCTCCCCCCTCCTGCTTTAGGCTTCTTGAATTCGCCTTGTGACTAGTAGCTCTGCAATTGAAACTTTTATGGTTGTTCTTGCATTCCTAAGAGAAGTGCCCCATCTTCTCGCATCTGTAACATGTTTTCGACCCCCAAACTACACTCACCGCCATGAACCTTTCCACACTTATGACAAACATCTGTACCAGCAACCCACTTATATTCACCATCATGTATCTTACCACAAGTCTTGCACAATTTCCTCACCCCTGTCTTCTGCTTCTTATCCTTGGGATTCCACATTTGCGTACCGGGTCGTTTAGCAGGAGCAATTCACTCATTCTCTTTCTTCTCCAAAGTTCTTGCACGACCCTCAATAAACTTTTCCCGTTGAAGATTCTTTACTGCGGCAGCTACTACTCATGTAACGGCAGCTTGAATAGCAGGTTCGATCTTATAATCTTCTTCAGGTACAGTCATGCTTTTCTTTTCACTGAATTCAGTAATCGATTCTTTAGAAGGTACTCGGCTAATACGTGGCCTACCATGGTGCCCCCTACATCTTCCTCGCTCAGCAGTTGTCTTAGCACCAGCCATTTGAATTATAATGGAAAAACACAAACATCGTCATGTGGGAACTATTTAGTACAAGGATAGTAAGGCTGCAGGTAATAACAGTGGCAAGCTGGGATTAGCTGCTCACGTTACTCTCTGTGTCCTATGCACTTCCCTTCGTGAGTTTACTTGTGCTCGGTTCTACTTAAAGCAGTTAGATAATCAAACATTTTGAGTATAAGCAAGCAATCCTATCTCAAACAGTTCATACAACTTCTTACTTATCCCTACATTATACGTAAGGAAATTCACATATTTAAGATTGCTTGAGTGACACATGACATTCTCTGACTGGTATCCTCTTTATTTCTTCTTTTCGTCTCATTCTCTGTTTGAGTCTAAGCATATAGGATACTTATTCTCCCGAACTTATGCTCTAATACCAACCTGTAAGGCCCCCGAGCCCGGGTACCCTACTTTCTCGCTGGTTGGATTTACTCATTCACATAATTTGGAAAATCAGAGTTAACTAACAAATTGCTGAATAAAAGTCAACCATTCTTACATAACGTAAACACTTTGTCTTAAACGGAAATCACATAAGTCGTAACATAAATATAAATAACACGTGACTCTTCTTTTCTTCGATGCCAGTCTTCTTTTATTTGCCACGTGTACCACACTAAGCAACCTATCTCATCCTACTCACCTGCGTGCATACTAAAGTCAGCTACGTTGAGTGAGTTCTAGTTAATCAATTAACATACATACATTCATATTCATACTTATACATGCCCGGAGATACGTATTTCGTAATTTACTTGATATTACTCATTCATATATACTTACATACATAGACATGTATTTACACACTTTATTTTCTACCTTCCTATGGTATACCGTAACTATCCAACTTCTGCTATCTCGGATATTATTAGGGTCTAGTCCCTCAATGTCAGATATTTTCAAGGGTCTCGTCCCTTCTATCCCAGATATTAATAATGTCTGGTCCCCCTAATCTCATATATTATTAGGGTCTGGTCTATGTCATCTCAGATATTATTAGGGTCTGGTCCCTTTGACTCGCTTAACCATACAACCCTACAAGTCCCGTCAATCGTCCATACGTTTACTTCATATGTTTCCTGTCATGCGTGCATGCTTTACACATCTTTCAATTGCATATATAATAATTATATTTATATATGCACATTCATACAACAATTAATAATAACATTAAATAAATATACATACACATATCATACACTTGTCACTTAAGATAAGAGTATTAACTATCATACAGGATTATGAACACAGCCCCGAAAAACATCACATAGGGTTCGAGTTCGTTTAAGCCTTGCATCCATATAGCTCTTTCATCTTGATCATGTATATTATTATATTATTATTATTATTATTATTATTATTATTATTATTATTATTATTATTATTATTATTAATATTCTTATTCTTATTATTATGCTAGTTTTATTTTTACTAATAAAACCTATTTGTAGAATTACCAATCTACCCTCCCTAACCCTATCTAAAATAATCAAGATCCACCCGCCCCTTTCTTCTTCCTCTCTCTTCTTCACCTCAACTGCAACCCAAGCCACCACCACTCTCTCTTCCTTTTCCGGCAATCCGGCAACGAAGAAGAAGGAAAGGAGGCGTGTAGACTTGCTCCTTCCCTTTCTTTCCTTTCTTAACCCTAATTACCTCCTTTCCCCCCCCCCCCCCCCAACCTTCCCCGTTTCCAGCGACCATAGCCGAGCACCAGCCTACAACGATGGTTCATCTTGGGACGCACAAGGGAGCTCAAACAATTTTCATCCATTTCATTCGCTTCGTACCCAAGGGCATTCGCATGGGATGTGAATTAAATACGGGCAACGATTCACACAGGAAAGAATTCGTACGGGAAGGAAACAGTTCGCGCAAATGGTTTTTCTAATTCGCACGAAAGGATTCACGCGACTCCTTTCCAGCAACCTATTCTCACAACCGTGCGAATCCATTCTCGCAAATCATTCGTACGGCTGTGCGAATCCTTTTCCCAAAAGCCATCCGCACGACCTGTGCGATTTATTTTTGAAATTCAGGTGCATACGGGTTAGTTGGGTTTGGATCTAGTTTGCTCACCGGTTCCAGGTTAATTTTGCCACAGCGGCTCGGCAAGTTGGGTGCTTAACTTGTTGGTTTCTGTTCAAGCTCTCCAGCTTGAATCCCGTTATCCTTGGCGGATTGGTTTGGGATTCGGGTCCTTTTGAGCTCATCTGCACCAACTTGTTATTATTATTTGTATTTTGCTTAACCTATGTTATTGTTTATATTACTAGATTTGATTGAACTCATTCATCTTGGTTCGTTTATGTCGGCTCAACTCGGTTGTAAACTTTCAGGTTTCGGTTATTCTTTTGTTATTAATCTAAAGAAATGAAAATAAACATACTATTTACCTTATAGATATGATTAAATCTTGAATGTTTAGACGGATGAAATTGGATATTAGGACTAATAATGTATTGGGGATTTGTGTTTGTGTATGGGTGTGTGTGACAATGATTGGGAGATGATGATGGTGAAATGATGAGGATAAGGATTAAATTAGGCTTTAGGGCTTTAAATAGGAAAAGTCCAAAGGCTTTTTAAGCCCAAATCACTCTCAAGTCCATTAACCTCTCTTACTATTATCCATACTTCTACATATTTTTTAATTAATTTAATCGATGCCTCTCGATACAACAACTAAGATAAAACCCGAAATATTAATTTTTTTATTTATTGAAACTAGGGCATTACACCTCGACTTATCCATGCACACCAAGCTCAAGATGTACTTGCACCCGACTACACTACCAATGCTCATCAAGTCCCAACCCATCAACTATATGTCCTTCAAGCTCCTCTCATAAACCGAGATCTCCCATACTTAACTCAACCCTATCAAACCCATACCCGCAAGCACAAGTTTACCAAACCCACTTCAAACAACATGCAAGCTGTTCAAGTTCAACCTACTTAAGCTATTCTAAATCCATCTACCCTGATTGCTCAAGTTCTTATAGATACAAGTACCTCAAGTGCTCCAAGTCAAGTGAATCAAACCAACCATAACTGAAGATCTTTGAAGACTCTGAAGATTATGTTGCTTTCTTTATTTTCATTTTAAGTTATCTTATCTTTTCCGTTTATGCATCGTATCAACTCTTTGGTTATTTGTGGTGTTGGATAATTTCTATTTGAACTATTTTACACGTTTTATCTCGTGAATGAAGTTTCAATTTGTCAAGGTTAATTCTCATGATTTAGTACCCTTACCTTATTATCTTATTTGTATTCATCACGATTCATTAGAGCGTCTGTTTTAAGAAATCCATTTTCTTTCTTCCAAATGCTTGTTTTATAATCAAAAGATAAATTGGAAATACACGGTTTTATTTATACAACTCGAACATTTATTAAGTATCTCTTGAATTTATATTTAAAGTTATCAACTCGCTTAAATCCATTTTGTTTCTTCCGACTCACTGTTCGGATTCTGGTAAGTACCAGCTCGCATAAATCTTAAATATAAAATAACATGAGTTCTAAACGTCCGTTTGGAGTGATTCCTGCGGAAACGGGTTCGTTTTTACTTATATGATTATATCTCAAAGTTTCAGGTTCTGATCGTTTATCTCATTCAATGCGTAGTGGACGATTTATTTAAATCTTAGTTCATTTATCTCTACTATTAATTTAATGGAGGAGTCAAGGACCACTTAAATTTTAAGAGGTCCAAACAATTATTCAATATGTACTACTTTTGAATGCATGTATTTTTAAAATTTGGGGGCATTAATGTCTTTACACAACACTTATTAACCGTAACTTTTAATTCTCATTCTATAATTACCATAATTACCCTTTGATAGTTACAATAATTACCCTTTAACTTTGGATAACTTTTGTAATGTGTAAGAATAGTTACACATTAACCCCCTCATCTTTAACCAAAAACTTGACAAATTTATTTATTTACTTTTTTCCATCTATATCTTTTAATATATCATGTTTCTAAAATAACTGAGCCTACCATTACGACGTTCTTATTTTTGTCGACGCTTAGATAAAAAAATTTTCAAAACCGATGTGTAGATTAAAATGTACAAGTCAATGAAGCATTAAAGTACAGCTTAGATATGCAAACTATAAACCTACAACTACATTTTTATTCTCATTCTATAGTTACAATAATTACTCTTACACTTTATATAACTTTTGTAATATCTAGGAATGGTTACACATGCAACTCCTCATCTTTATCCAAAAATTTGACAAATTTATTTCTTTTTTTGTTTATCTTTATATCTTTAAATAAATTATGTTTTAAAAAAAAACCTACCATTACAACATTTATATATAAAAAATTTTCAAAACCGATGCGTAGGTTATAATGTATTAGTCAATAATTCATAAAATTCAATTTAAATATGCATTATAAACACATAAAGTGTTTAAACGCATATGCCAAGGTTCTGTTTTACTTTATCAAATTTAAATTTATAAAACCATTCCTCCAATTTATGCAATTCAAATTACAAAATCAAAAGAATAAAATCAACTCCAACCAGTGTTTTAAAAACCAGTTTTTTACTCATACTTGAATGAGCTAAAAAATTTTTATGACATGTTGAACCAGGTTTTATTAGGAGGTTCAACCGGTTGAATAGTTTGTCTTATAATTACATATAAATGCAACTTGAACTCCAAAACTAAACCAAAATTAATTGATTCTTTAATAAAAAATATCAAAATTAAGTTAATCCATATCAAAAAACATAATAATACAAAAGCACTCACTTTTAAAAAAAATAGTCCTAAATTTACACGTTTAAATGCTAATTGTTAGGTTAAAAGTAATTTTGAAAAAATATGTGCCGAAAATATCAAAAATTTCTTAGACTTAAAACCAGTTTGCCGGTAAAAACGAGTATTTTAGAAAAAAACCCGCCAATTCGATATTCTAGCAAATCAGCCAAAAATATCGGGCTTAAAATACAAGCTTGTTGTGCGAAATCCTGGTCTTTGTAAATAATGGTCCTACCAATTAAATCAAAGTAAGATCTTAGAGCATTCCCGGTAGCTTCTTTATCTAAATCTCTATAATTACACTAAAAAAACACTATATTTTATCTCATATACGATTAAATAATTATTTTTTTACATCTTTATCATTATCCTTTTCTTCTTTACTCTACTCACAACCATTTTCAAATATATTAAAAAATAACTAGAGGATGAATGATATTCCTCCAAATTTACTCATCTCTTTAAAATTTTCTCTATTCTCCACTCACAACCACTTACAACTCTCTAAAAGAATTTAGAGAACTCCCTCACATAATTATAAAGGAGCTATTGTGAATGCTCTTATGGCTAAGTTCAAAGTAACGAAAAGGGCCAAAAACATCTCAAAAGAAAATGGTTCAAACCATTTCTAGTTAATCTTAGCTGACTCGATTTATGAATGAGCCAAGCTCATGTTCCCATGTTCAGCTCGCTTAAAATTTCGATCTTGAGCTGAGCTAGCTCGACATGCATTTGAGTTGAGCTCAAGATTGGCCTAGCTCGGTTTGGCTCATTTACAAACCTATATACATGTATCAACCGAACCAGTTAAACAATTAATGTAATAAACTTTTGTAAAATATTACACGATTAAGAAAACTAACATAAGTATAAGTGCTATACACTATATCACGAGAGGATTGATAAACTAACATAAACAAGTGTCGCATTGCAAATCGTTGTCGCCGCAACATCGCGCGGGTTTCATACTAGTCATATATATTAACCACTTGCCTTAAATCTAAGGTGAGTTTGATCATTCCCCTTGTTATCTACTGTTTTCAAACGTTTTAGGGATATATGCGTACTTACTCATATTTTCTATCATATATTATATACAAACTCGCAAGCATAATCATTGTGCGTATATCAATTAAATGCTATTTGCTAGTTGCTGATTATTTAACTGTTTACTTAATCGTATTCGGAGAGTTCCAACATATTCTCATTATAGTACGATCATGCGGCCGTCTTAGTAACCCGAGCCGATTCGCTTGGCTAAGGTAAAGCGACAATTTTAGTAATTGTAATCAATACCCGATTCGCTTGACAAGGATTCATTGGCAAACTAGCAAATCTTTGATATGTATATGGTTTGTTATGGTTTGATTGATTATTACCACATATGTTTGTTTGTGTATTTAACATTTATCCTTTATTATTTATTTATCATATATTATTGTTGTGTCAAAATTGATGATCATCTCACTCAACATGTGTTGTTGACAAACTCTTTCATTTTCTACGCATATGCAGGTTTTCATGTAAATTGAAGATTGAAGTTTGAATGCTTAATCAAGACCATAGGATTTAACGAAGAGAAGCATAATTTAAATTTATTATATTCATTTATTTGTTTTGTTTGTTATATTTGGATGTTGTTCGTACATTTGAAATAAAATAATTAAATAGATATTGTCACTTATATTCATGATAGCATCCTCGAGTTGTGAGCAATCGGATTGCACCCCCGCATTTCCGCCTTTGGTTAAAGTGTGACGGATTGGTATCAGAGCCGAAGGTTATAAGATAGGTCATTAGAAATTGTCCTAGTCATATGCTTAGGACCCTATACGTGTTTATCTGAAACGGCTTATGTGCTATTTAATTGTTTACAGCTTAATTAGATTAATTATTTTTTTGTATTCTATATTATTTATTTATTGCACATACACAAATTCCGAGTCTATGCCCCACTTTCAAAATATTTTTATATATATTTTATTTGTGGTAGATTATCTTTTACTTTGGGAAATTCCTTAAGAATTCCCAATTTTTGTTTTTACTCCTTCTCTTCAGGGCATGGAAGTAGGGCATGTTTGGATAGCATCCGTAGGGAGCAAGAGAACTGTGAGTTGGGCCTTGGTAAATGGTTCCAAGAACTCAAGGTAAGACGCTATTCCTTAAATGTAGGATAACCTCACCATAGTACTCGAGTCTCTAAGTCAAAGCAGAACAAGTTGTTATATGACCGGACCTTAAGTGATCAAACGTAACCGAATAAACAGTTGCACTCCTTTTATAAAAACCAAATCACGGTGGTTCGTGGCTAAATTCGGGAAAAAAACTTCCAAATTGTGTTTTTAAATTATTTTAAATGATTAGTCGGGTAAAAATCCGTGTAAATCCATAGGCACTCCAACTATCCATTCCTCAACCCGTTTTCAATTTGTTTTTTGGTTAGAACGTATCATTCGGGGTGGTTCCCGAGATACAGCAACTACTCATATTTGATTTGTTGAATCGGTATTTAGTTGGGTCGGTTAAATGCCATGTAACGCTCATGGTCCGACCAACTCCATTGATTTGGTAATTCGTTAATTAGTTGGGTAATTAAATGCCATGTAACGCTCATGGATTGACCAACTCAACTGTTTGTTATTCGTTATTTTAATTGGGCCAATAAATTGCCATGGAACACTCATGGGAGGCCCAGTTCACAAAATTTATGTTTCTTTATTTACTTCCATTCAAATTGCCATCGAGAGCTCTTGGGATGTCAACTTGTTGGATATGTTTTGTTGTTTATTTGGGATCTCAAGCTACAATGGGATGCCCATAGAAAGCCCAACCCAATAACATTTTTCCTTTGGTAATTTTTAGAAGCATTGTCAAATTAATGTAACGCCCGTTAATTCCAGTTTCAAGAATTAAAGCTTGTAGAGTATGTATAATTCTCGGGATTTATCCGACGTTTCTCGGAAGCCTTTACGTCATCCCGGTACGTTAAAGAACCTAACTTTTCCTTCCATTTTGCCTTACACTTCAACTTGGAGGGACTTGGATATAACTATTTTATTTATATCATAAAACAATTAACCTAAACTTAGCCCCCCCCCCAGCAGCGATCGGCCGAAGAACAGGCCTCCCCCTTCCTTGCTTCAACTTTTTGATCAATTCCAAGCTCCTAGAAGTATTTCAAGGTATGTACTACAATCCCCAACACTCTTTTCATTCACTCCTAATCGTTTTGATGCTCAATTTTAACGATACTTTTCGTTGGACAGATTTCGGCCAAAGTGCAATTGACCCACTTCCCATGGATAAAAATTAGATTTTCTGGTGTAGAAAGATTCCCAGGTATGGCATTTACATCATATTAAAATTTCTTGGCCATTGGAGGTGTTTAGGTCGGTCAATTGATTTTAGTTCGAAAAGTAGGGTTTATCGGGTGTAGAATTGTCAATTTTTGAGTTTGATGCGTTAATCGAATGAATGACCAACCGAATCAGTTTGCATGGCCCCACGGGAGTCTAAGGGCTGTGGGAAAATTATTTTTTTTGGTACTCCGGGCTGTTTTGGTTGGTGATTGGTCAATCGAGTCGGAGGTGCGCGAATTTTCATTTAAATGTTAAATTGAAAGTTGTAAAAAGGAACCGTCAACCCTATCAACTCGGGTGACATAATTATGATGTAAGAAAAGTTTAAGATGGGAATTTGGTCCATTTGGGGCTGATTTGTTTGACAATTGGTTTTAAGATTTATTACGCGCGTATTCGACTCGATTGGATTACCGGCGGGTGAGTTGTGCATCATGGTTAGCCCCGACCATAATCGTAGGGTGGATTTGGTTAATTGAAAGGTTTTAGGGGCTGACGTAAAGTAATTGGGTATGGATTGGGCCCTAGGCCAAGTTGTTGGGCCCCGGGCCAAAGTGTTGGGCTTGAACGGCCCATTAGGCAAGTGTGTTCTTACGGTCCAGTTTAGTGACGCGTTGCGTGCAATTTATAGGCCCTTGCTTGTGAGTGAGTACTTAGGGAGTCCTTAGCTCATTGCTGGTGTTTGGTTGACCTCATGTGAGTTCTTGATGCCCCGTTTAACTCCTTTTAAGTTTTGGGCTAGCATACAAACCTAAGCGATTTTGCTTGATGAAATTTTTTAAACGATTTTACATAGGCTTGCTAGTATTGGTAGGCCTTGGAATGTTAAAGAATGTGTGTATGTATATATATATATATTGTAGAATGGCCAATATTTGGCGAATGTTGTAGTCGTCTCGACTACTGAATGTTGCGTATGCCTACTTTATGTTTGCATGCGTTGAATGTTACGTGTTTGGGTTGTACGTTTGCTCGACCCTGAATGTTATTATTGAATGTTATATATATATTTATATATATATAGGAATGTACGTATAGAGATGTTCATACGTAAGGATGATTATTTGTTGAATGTGATGACCTAACTGATGTAATTTCGTTTACAGTTTTAAAACCGTTGGAATAATTAATAAGACTTTTGTTACTTATTTAAAACTTGAACTCACTCAGCTTAAGCTGACTTTATGTGCATGTTAGTGTGAGTTTCAGGTTAAGAAGAGGAAGCCCTATCGCTTGGACGTGCATGAAGCTACTTGGACGGTGAAGGACATACGGGATTTGAAGATTGTATTATTAAACATTTCTTTTTAAAAATTTTTATTAAAGATAATTTAGTTGGTTTTGGGCAAAATTCCCGGGTTTTGGGAACTTATTATGTTATTTACGTTTTCCGCCGAATTATACTATGTGATGCTTATTTTAATGAAAATAATTGTTTTTATGTTTAATTATTTTTACTAGTGTTTTGAATGATTACCAACTGTGGGGTCCCGGGGTTCGGGGCCTTACAATTAATTAAAATGCCTCAAACTTATTCACATTATTTTAAATCCCGACTTGTCCTCGAGTCATCACTAGCACAATTTCATTTAAATACACATCTTTATTATCTCTTATCAACTCATTCACGCAACTTACTCATCATCTTATACAATTTCGTTGTTGGTCCTTCTAGAATGTCTTCTCAACTCCATCGTCGTAATCATCGTGGTCCATCGGCTACTCATGATCGCCGTTTGGCTGCTCGTATCACTAAGGAGTTTACTGCAGCTTTATCCGAGGTTGTGTCCCACCTACAAGGCATCAATGGACCCGCTACTACACCGAACCACTTCCACTACAAGAACTTTATTATTTATTTTGTTGTATTCTATGTAATTTACTTATTACACACACACACATACAAATTCCAAGGCTATGCCTCACATTCAAACTATTTTATAGATCTTTTATTTGTGGTAGATTATCTTTTATTTTGGGAAATTCCTTAAGAATTCCCGAGTTTTTACTCCTTCTCCATAGGGTATGAAAGTAGGGCATGTTGAGTTAGTAGCTGTAGGGGGCAAGAAAGCTGTGAGTTGGGCCTTGGCAAAATGGTTCCAAGAACCCAAGGTAAGACGCTATTCCTTACTTGAAGGTAACCTGACCACAGTACTCGAGTCTGTAGGCCAAAGCAGAAAAAGATGTCATACAACCGGACCTAGGGTGGTTCTCGTCTCGCAGAGCTTCGGGTCACAAAGGGTAGGAATTTGATTCTTGTCAGTAATGGTCCTTGTGGTTTGTTAAATGGCCAATTATTTAACCTTTAATGATTAAAATAAGAAATGAACATCATAGAAAGTATAAGGGGCATAAAATGAATATGTAAATCTTTAATACTTATATATATATTTGACGTCGGTTGTTAACAAAGATTTAAAAATATTTCGAGGTTGGGTTAAACATAAACGAATACGTGTTTGAAAAACCAAGATGTTACAGGATTATACGGGTTAGTTATTTAGTTAAAGATAACGCATTTATTATTTTAAGGCGTGGATTATTTTAATATTATTCGAAGTTTAATGGAAGTTTTAAGTTTTTTAATATTAAAACTTTAATACTAATATGAGAGTTACTGTTTTACATTAAACGAATTTTAAATTAACAATTTAAAGTGAACGATTTAAGGCTAACGAATCGTAATCTAATTTTAAAGATTTAACGAAATATATTATTTAAATATTATTTCATCTAATAATTGATATGAGGATTTCATTATATTTATGAATCATGGATTTTATCTTAAAACGTGAATGAAATGGAAAATAAATATAATATAATATTAACGGGGTTCACGAACTTAATGAAAATGAAAAAGTTAGGGTTTTGGATGAAAATGATAAAATTTATTTATAAAATAATTTTATTTGATTTTTAATAATTTTTAATGATTATATAATTTAATTTAGTATACAAATAAAGGAGATACTAAAAAAGAAAATAGAACAAAAATCAGAACGAGCAGACCTGATTTGAACCCGGGTCTCTCAACCCACACACACACAACTTACCATCTGTACTAACTAACATTATTGATATAAGGATCAAGCTTATCATCTTCACCTATAAACCCTAGATTTTAATGTTTCTAATCCGTTCATTGTTCGATCAATCTTTGTTAGGGGTTTTATTAGTCAGCCAAAAACAATGAAAAACAATATAACAATTACCTCTAGATGTTTCGATTGACGGAGAACAAGGGTTGGCCGGGTTAACGACTTTGATGAATTATTATACAATTACAGAGAGTATCTTTGATTGAATAGAGGATTGGGGTGGTTGTTATGATTATTAGCGGCCTATATATAGTGTTAATTGAAACGTTAATCGTTTAATGCTTGTTATCGAGTTATCCTATAATTCCGGCCGTTTATGCGACTGTGACGGGTTAATTACTCACTAAATAATCGATGATACAGATTTTAAACGATGGTTAAGAGCTTTACGTTTTAGTCTGCAGCTGTTACGCGAATTTATCTGAGTCAAAAGACGAAATTCCAGGTGTTAACATGACGCCGTTTCCGGCGGCCGGAGCTCTTGATCGGAAAGCCAGGGGACGGTGGGGGGGGGGGGGGGTTAGGTATTAATATAATAAAATATAATATTTTAATTTACACTATTAGTCCCTGTTTTTAAGATATCTTTAAAAATTGAAATGAAAGTATAATTTACAATTCAAACAAGATTGAGTATTAACTATAACTTACGAATTGTACCTGAACTTTGAGATGCGTTAATTAATGTAATGAGAAGTTATAACTTGGATATTTATCGTATTATAATGACTCGTTAAAATAGAAACTTTAAATCCCGTAGTTTCATTTTTTGAACAAAATGAATAAGGAACGAACGGACGATAACGTAAATCCAAAGGCATATTATATTAACGACGATCGTTAACCACGAATATAACGAAACAGCGAAATAGGTAGGTTTAACGAATACGAATACAAATCCTAATAAAAATAACGAATAACACGTAAAATACATGAAACGAACCTTAAGAATAATATATATATATGTCTATTTATAAACAAAAAACCGAAAATTTAAAAACGGGTCGGATTTTCGGGTTTGAAAAGTAACGAACGCTACAGGATTCACAACTTTTAGAAATTTCGTCCCGAAATTAAAATAAAAATAAAATTTAAAAGAAAACAACTCATATATGAAGTTGTTTAATAGTTTTTAACAATTTTACAAGTACATAATTAAATAAAAACAATAACTTCGATCTCGAATGGTCTGAAAGACGCCACAAATGGGAATATGGTAAGGAAACTTATATACCAGCGGCGTATCCACCATGCCCTTATCATACTACAATTTCCCGTCTTTTCCTGCTAATAGTCCCAACTATACCCGATTGGCAAATATCAGTCCCAACTTTACACTTTCCTGCTAATAGTCCCAACTATTGGTGTATTTATTTTTGACGGTCCGTGACTAACGAAATGCTAACTCCGTTAGTTTGATGCTTACGTGGCATGCTTAGTTGTAAAAAATTGCTTATGTGGCGGCTTACATGGTATGTCTTTCTCTCACTTTCTCTACTACAATTAATCCACCACCACCATCACCAACCACCACCCTACCACCACCAGCCCCTTAGCATCGCCACCATAAGACATGTTGCCACATCCACAAATATTGTCGGTTCCCTAAATTTTAGCCGCAAATATCGCCGGAACCATAGTTGGTTGCTGAAGCTCCATAAAGTCAAATGGTTGAAGCCCTAAAATTGAAGCCTAACTACAATTGAAGCTCTGTAACTTCAAATAATCAAACCATAACATCGGAATAGCATCCTTCATCTCCACCAGCTTGCCATTTATGCGCACCAGCAATTCAATGATTTCTTCAAGGATCCTGCCGGATGATATTATTAATCGACCTTTTGAATTCCAGCAAGTGAGGGCCGTACGGAAGCTTCATCTTTCAGAGGCGAAGATCTGGTAGTATAGGGTTCCGAAGATCTTTCGATAAAGTGGTGGTGGTCATAGGTGCAATCAAAAGAAGAATAATTTTTTAGGAGTACGACGGCAACGGTGGCCGGTTGCCAATGGTGGTGTTGGCCGGAAAAAAAATGGATTTTATGTGGTGTGTGTTATTGTCATACGGGAGAGAAATAGAATTATTTGGTTGAAAATTCTAATCAATGCTACATAATGAGACAAATGCCACATAGTGATGCCACATAAGCAAGTCTTTGACAACAAAGCGCGCTACGTAAGCATCAGACTAACGTAGCTAACATTTCGTTAGTCACAGACCGTCAGAAACAAATAAACCAATAGTTGGGACTGTCAACAGGCAAGTGTAAAGTCGGGACTGATATTTACCAATAGGGCATAGTTGGGATTATTTAAAACCAATATTCCTAAATACAATAAATTAAAACTTGAAAATCAAGAACGATGAACTATAGAAATCAAAATTAACAAAATGTATAGACAAGTCCTTGAGATCAAGGATAAACGAAAATATTTGGTCCAAATAAATGAAATCGTTGAAGTTTAAGATATAAATGATGTTATCAAACTTATTACGAAATGAGTGAAACTCTTGAATAATACCAAACAATAACGAATGAAAAGAATTGAAGTCATGAACACCTCAAGAAACGAAATAATGAGGTTGAGAATAATAGGGTAAATAAACGTAGCATTGAACTAACAAAATACAAACACGTAACTCGATAAAGCATTGGGTCCACGAATAAAATAAATGAAAATTTATTAACATAATAGAGTATGTTCTTGGAGTCAATAATGACTCGTTAAACCAATCAAAATTTTCAATAAAATATCAATGGGAATAAAGGCCACATTGAGATTAAGAATCACAAAATAAATAATCAAAGTGAAATATTCATCTCAAATTGATAAACATCAAAATCAAGAATAAATAATTTAAACATCAAGATCAAAATAAAACATTGATCCAATTAATGAAATATTAAAATCAAGAATAACAAAATAACTTGAATAAAACATTAAGCGGAAATAGAACTAATCAAACAATCAAAATGATTCCTGAAATAATAATAATAATAATAATAATAATAATAATAATAACAATAATAATAATAATAATAATTATAATAATAATAAATTCAACATGCACATAAACATGTTCATAGTCCCAACTTCCACTAAACGATTACGTTTATAGGGAATTGCTTATAGACTGCGAGATTGAAATAACAAAGTAAATCGATTCAAAATACAACTTAAATGAAAAATAGTTCACTTATTAACGAATAGGCAAACTCAATGTTAACTTTGTAAACAATTTTTGAAAGAAAGTGATACATAAAATTATTTGGATAATCTCTAAATAGAATAATATATATATACAATATATATGTACATGAAGTAGAAGAAAAGGAAACAAAAGGTAGATTGCGACGCTTGGTTTCTCAAAGATGGGTTGTGGTATGAAAATTGTTTAAAGGCGGTGTCATGATTTCTTAATCGAAACTCATTGATGTTGACAAAGAAGGGAAAAAAATGATTGTTAGGATTCGTTCAAGTGTGTGAAAAATCGTTTGTAAAAACGTGGTGTTTTATGACTCAAAGAAAAGTTCTAATAATAATAATTTGCATAAAAGAATATATCCTTAGCTAGAGCTAAAGCTTAAAAAACTTCATAAAACTTTTAATGTAAAAGTTTTTTTTTTTTATTTTATTTTTGCCGGTGTTTTAGAAAGGCAGAGGTTGATAGGTAAAATGACTCGTTGATGATAATATAATAGCCTCACGGCTTAGGAATATATTTTATTTTATTTTATTTTAAAGGTTTTATTGGAATAATAACAATAATAATAGTAGTAGTGATAAAAATGAACCCTTTGAATTATCGTAAAGTTCCTTTTGAAGAAAATCAATTTGAATATATTTCTTATAATAGATTATTTCATTAATATATATATATATATATATATATATATATATTAATTGACTATTTTAAAATAATAGAGATTTGAATTTCACGTTAAAGAGTGTTTATAAAAGAAGTAAATGTGGGAATAGTGTGCAAAAATATAGACAATTTGAAAAGACCAAGTATTGAAACGAATAAACTTTTATGAGGACAAGGAACATGGGGTAAGGTATTACATAGCGGAAACAAGTTAGGAATTATAGCGGGTGTGCTCGAGTTACTATAAGTATACGGTGAGACAAAAGGTTGGGATGAATTGTTGGGTAACAGGTCGTGGAAATAAACGGATAGTGTTGAGTATGCATTCGTTACGGGCAAGAGATGATGGTCGAATTTATCACAACTTGGGGTATTTTTGCATTGCGGTAGCAGAGTGGTGGAATTACATGTGTTACAGGGTGAGTTCTCATGTAAGTTCTTAGTTGGGTTATGCTTGAGTATACAAAGAGTCGTGTCGGGTCTGGATTAGTTCTGTCATAGTTATGGGGTTTGAATGTATTGTTGTGGTTATTGATGAATCTTCAATTATCACGTTCGGGATCACAATGGTCAATTGCTTGATGATCTAGATTGTCGTTTTGTGGGTTATGTATCGAGGGCAACATCGAGGAAATCGAGAAGACATGTCACGAAGCATGAAGAATTCACGTGATACGGAACGTAAATATGAAATTTGTATTAACAATCAAAAGAAACTTTACATGAAAGATTCCTATAATTGGAATCCATCTACATAAGTAAAGAAATAAAATTGTATGAAACAAAATTTGAAATTGAAATGCTCATGAGTCAGCATGAGTTTTCGTATTTTAATAATAATCTTGTAAATCTTTGAATAAACATATCGAAAATATATTAAAATATGAATTTAATGCAAACTATAAACAGTGAAATCGAATTGAAAATCGAGAGTTTATGTACCACAATAATTTTTCGAACTTTCAATTAAAACCCTAATAAAAAATGAATTATATAAAGAAAATGAATTGAAATCCGACTATTCATGCATCACCATGACTTTTCGTATTTCCAATTCAATACATAAGAAATAAGAAATAATGAATATATATCAATAACAAAAAACGAATATAAATTCACATAACTCAATGGCTTTTCAAAGACGTAATAAGAACAATTAAGTCTTCGGAATCACACATTGTATGAATTATCATAACTTTTATGTTCTAATAAAAATAAAAAAATGTGTAATAAAATCGAACCGAAAGTTAGGTATTCGTGTATCACCACGACTTGACAGACTTTCGGTTAAAACATACAAATCAAAATGCGTAATCAAATCGAATAAAAAGCTGGGTATTCGTGCATTACCATGACTTGTCAGACTCTTAGTTAAAACACATTGCAAAACATTGAGGGTCGGAGTCACATGTTGCATGAACCACCATGAATTGTGTGTCATCCTTAGGAGTGTAACCATATTCTTTTCACAAAGAGAACATGGTCACGTTTGAAAGCATAAAGTTGTTATTTGTATGGCGTTTGGTGTGGTATGCAACCGGGTCTGCATCTGATTGGATTTGTACGCATTGCTTATTCTTAGGTTTCAATAACCATGGTGTCAAGAG